>NC_039358.1:39217275-39517275 GCF_003573695.1 Papaver somniferum
TTTTTGCTATTTACCTTCATCATTTAGTTGAATGTGAGATTCAACTTAAATAAAGTTGTTGATCGATCAACGTTTTCTTACAAAGTATTTAAGTCAGGCTTTTTCTTTTTTTTTTTGCTATTAACCTTCATATATCATTTAGCTGAATGTGAGATTCAACTTAAATAAAGTAGTTGATCGATCAACATTTTTTTACAAAGTATTTAAGTCTGGAAAACATGCAACACCTCAATCCTATTTGTTATTGTTAGTGTCACAATGTTAAAATGTTATGAGAAGTTACAAAACAAGTTATAAAGATCAATACACATTTTCCCTTATAAAATGCTCAACCTATGATTTATCTTTTGTGAGCCCAGATGATTCTCCCACACTTACCTTGTTATGACACTAAGAAACCGTGAAAGTCTCGCCAGCCACACCAAGTGCATATCCGTAGACATATCAGCAGCGGATATGGCATTCCTTGATACTCGCATTGTTTTCTGATGAATTCCTTGGTATGGGAATTCACTTTGTCACTATTGTTGCACGTTATAAGCAGTGGGTTCTCTTCTTCACAATAGGCGCATTGGTCAAAATTTCATACAGGTACTCTGTGGCTGCGTGGCAATTTGGCACAAAGTCGAGAGCATCGACGACAAAGATAAGGCCATCCGCTTGAGGAAATATTTATCAAGCTTTGGTCGAAGTCGAGAGTGTCCAGGAACATCAACTACACAGACAGGCTTTATCTTGCCTTCCTTAGAGGAATCAGAGCGTAGAACAAACTTTTCTTCATTTGGAATCATGGATGTAACAGTACCCTAATGTGCTGAGCCATCTCGAAGTTGGTAAAAGAGAATA
Organism: Papaver somniferum; assembly: GCF_003573695.1. Classification (NCBI taxonomy): domain Eukaryota; kingdom Viridiplantae; phylum Streptophyta; class Magnoliopsida; order Ranunculales; family Papaveraceae; genus Papaver; species Papaver somniferum. The sequence continues at coordinate 39,218,122 of NC_039358.1, forward strand.
GTTTTGTCACTACCATTTAACCCAACAAGAACCATCGTGTCAGATTTTGAATGCTTAATGAAGCTAGTTACAAAGAAAAACCAAAACATTAACAACAAAATAAACTTGTTCAATGGGTGGTATACATTCTTGTATTACTTGGTTTCATGGAGTATTAATTTTTTTGTATCCTTGGGAGAGGAAGATGAATTTAAAGGAATAGATGGAGAGATATCTCAATCCGGAAATATATAAGAAAAGGAAAGACGAACTATTGGCAGGATAATAAAGAACTTGCTAGACCTCTAATGTAGAAGCATAAAACTTACATAATTTTTATGACTTAATGATTCCTAGAACAACAACTAAGACACTGAAATAGAAAAGTGAGACTCACATTCTTCCCATTATTAACCGATGTAAAAACTAATATTCGATAGAGCATGATATAAGTTTATGAATTTGGTCTAATTAATGGATATATGAATAGCTCGCTAGATGTCTCTAAGCTACCCATGTTTTGCATGATGGATGTGTTAGAGCATTGCTCGGTCGAACTCGCATGCATTGCTATCTCAAGCATGTTTGTCAATATTAGTGATCAAAACTATGTCTTGATTTCTAGTATATACTTATGACTAAGTCTCGGTCTAGGATAGCTAGGAATAGTTGAGCTTCAGACTCCATGGCGGTTATCTTGCAAAGACAAAGAACTACTCAAGGAACCAGTGGAACTTCATCCGACCAAAAGGTATGTGGAGACTTGAACTCATCTTGTCACTCAAAAGTCTATCTACTCTATCTCCTACTCTTGAGACAAAAGTCGTATAAGTATGATAGTTTTCATACATACACATTTGTTATTTTGAGCCGAGTTTACTCGCCTATCTTTTTCTCGAAATACGTGTTGGTAAGCTTTTGCTTTAACCATCTTCATATTTACCCATGACGAAAGTCATGATGACGTTTCAATCTTGAAAATAGCTTTGATGACGATAGTCGATTCTGTATGTCTAACGACTGTTATAACATTATAGAAGAATGTTTCAACGATTGAAATATAGAGTTGAGAATATGTAACGACCTATGGATGTAAGCATATCGTGTGTTCGCACATTAGTGTATAAATCCATGTGTCGGAAACCAAGTGTGTGCATATGTGTGCATGCGGTATTGGTGAAGGAGACAGGTTGGGTACGCGTACCCGTACGCGTACTGGCGGAAATTCATGTCCGTGAAATTCTGTTGAGTTTGAAGTTTACGAACTCAAAAACCAGACACCTTAGGTACGCGTACTGGCGGAACTTTTTCACCCGAAAAATTCTGTTGAGTTTGGAAACTAAAACCAACTCAAAATCCGGTAGCTAAGGTACGCATTCCCGTACACGTACCCAAGCTAGTTATTTCTCAAATCGGTAGTTCATGGACTTAAAAACAATAAATTATAAGGAATGCAATCTTTGCAAACCGTGGGTATATTGTTCATGAATTGATTCAAATGAATCAAACTGATTTTCTTTCAATTGTGTCTATGTATAAAGACCTAAGCAATTGAAAAACTCTTGAACTAGTTCTTATGAGTCATTTCAACTAGTTATAAGAAAGATGAATACGATTAATATGAAAGCATTCATATGGCTAACCATTGGTCAACCATTTGTGAATCAACCAATGTACACGTTTAGGTACGGTTACTCAAACCTAAATGAATACATTTCATTTGTGTGTGACAAGATAAGTTTCGATCTAACGGTTGAAAGATATTAGCTTGGATAAATCAGGTTTTTCATCTAACGGTGATTATTGAATGCTTTGTTACCAAGGTAACTTAGATTGCAAACCCTGATTTGAAAACTATATAAGGAGACGTCTAGCAACTGTGCAAAACTAATCCCCACACCTCCTGTGTGATACTAGTTGGTTTGCTAGAGTCGATTATCCTTTAATCATAGGTTTCTTCTCGAGACCCTGTTGATTAACGACTGAAAGACTTCATTGGGATTGTGAATCCAAACGAAACTACTTCTCTTGTAGTTGAGCGGTCTGATCTTGCCATTTTCTATCGTACGATTTCAATTGAATAATTCACTTGAGATTATATCTCCGATAGGGCAAGATAAAAAAAAATCACAAACATCTTCGTCTCATCGTTTGCGATTCCACAATATCTAGTTTCGCTACCATACAATTTAGATTATTGTGAGGTGATTGATAATACTAGGTTGTTCTTCGGGAATATAAGTCTGGTTTATCAATTGGTTCTTCTTCACCTTGATTTTTATCAAAAGACAGAACAAAACTTTTAGGTTTATCTGTGGGAGACAGATTTATCTATCCTTGTAGACTTTTCTGTGTGATACAGATTTGTTTGCTGAAGTCTTCGACTTTGGGTCGTAGCAACTCTTGGTTGTGGGTGAGATCAGCTAAGGCAATCAAGTGCGTAGTATCCTGCTGGGATCAGAGACGTAAGGAGCGCAACTATACCTTGAATCAGTGTGAGATTGATTAGGGTTCAACTACAGTCTAGGCCGAAGTTAGTTTGTAGTAGGATAATGTTTGTACTAGGTCCCGAGGTTTTTTCGGTTTCCTCGGTAACAAAATTTCTGGTGTCTGTGTTATTTCTATTCCGCATTATATTTTGTTATATAATTGAAATATCACAGGTTGTGCGTTTATGAAATCCAACCTTTGGTTGTTGATTGGAAATTGATTGATCCTTGGATATTGGTCTTTGGTACCATCCAAGTTCATTATCCTTGTATTTGATAAAGACTCGCAGATTTCTATTTGCTTGAGTAAAATCAAATCAAGAGAGAGATATTAACTCCTCGATATACTTTTCTCTAGATTGAGTCTGACTGTCTAGTTGATTCTCTAGAATGTATATTGGAGTTAGTCCATACAGATTGATAATCGAAATATTGGGTGAGGTTGTTAGACCCCCACATTTTCAATTGGTATTAGAGCAGGCAAACATGTTAAAGACCTTATCAGTCTTTGTTTGTATGCGATCTGACTAGATGGACAGTAAAATCTATATAAACGCTTCACCAGGAATTCATTACAATCTTATAGAATGTTCTAAAAACCTAGTCATTCTCCAAAGGAAGTTGGATGAACAAATCCGTATCAACCGTGATCTTGCTGCAGAAATTGCAAAGCATAAGGATTTGAAGTCAAGTGTTAAACAAAGTATATGCTTTGAAAAACTTGATAGAAAACTTCTTAAATAATATTATTGATGTTATTCCTTGTATGTTTTGTGAGTCTCACAATCTTGCTCAACATACATGTACATGTTTTCAGAAAAGTATAAAAGTTGCGAGCAATCTTCACATGAAAGCTGAACAACTGTTTACTTATCTGAAAAGGTGTACAATGCTAACAAGAAATTCTAAACAGAAAAGTAGTGTTAGTATGGGAGCTTTTGCTTTAAAATCAACATCGCCTTTTCAATGGTTTCTCGATAGTGGTTGTAGACGACATATGACTGGTGATCTTTCGTGGTTTGTTTCCATAAGCTATTCTGAAGGAGGACCAGTTACGTTCGGAGATGTGAGTTGTTGTTAAATTAGAAAGAAGGGTACAATCAAGCTTCCCGGTGTTCCAGAAATCCATAATGTAGTCTATGTCAAAGGTATGACTGCAAATCTTATTTCTATTAGTCAAATTTGTGACAAAGTACATAGAGTTGTCTTCAATGCAAATGGATGTGACATTGTAGACAAAACTGGAAAAGTAATTTTTCAAGGAACTCGTGGTAAAAACAACCGTTATCTCCTCGATACTCAGTTTAGTAATTGTTGCAATTTGACTAAGGTGGAATCTACACATCGTTGGCATGAGCGTTTTGGTCACATCAATTATGGTCTCGTAACTAAGATCATTAACAAAGAACTTGTTAGAGGCGTTCCCAAAATCAATGCAAAGATTGATGGTGTATGTGGTGCCTGCCAAAAGGGTAAACAAACGAAAGTTCACCATAAGTCATCTCGAGATATTCTCACTAAAGCCCCACTTGATTTAATTCATATGGATCTCTTTGGACCAATCCAAAAATCTATTTTTGGAGGAAAGAAGTATACTTTAGTTATGGTAGATGACTACACCAGATTCACATGGGTAGCATTTCTTTCTCATAAGAATGAAACCCTTGGTGAGTTTAAGATTATTGTTAATAGAATCCAGAATGAACAAGGTCGCAAACTAAAGAAAATTAGAAGTGACCGTGGCACTGAAATCAAAGACACCAAAGTATTTGAATTTTGTGATAAACTGGGGATTATTCAAAAATACTCACCACCCATTACTCCTCAAGCTAACAGAGTTGCTGAAAGAAAGAATAGGAATATTCAGGAAATGGTCAGGGTCATGCTCCATAACAAAAACCTACCTCTAAGGTTTTGGGGAGAAGTTGTTCTCACAGCATGTTACTTGATCAATCGTGTCTACCTACGGTCAAAAACCCTAAACACTCCATATGAGTTGTGGTATGGTAGGAAACCCAACTTACACTATCTTAGAGTGTTCGGAAGTAAGTACTACATCCTAAAAGATCGGGAACAAAGAGGAAAATTCGATACTAAAAGTGATGAAGGTATCTTTTTGGGGTATGCATCTGATAGTCGTGGTTTTCGAGTGTTTAATCTCAGAACCCAAGTAATGATGGAATCTGCAAATGTCATCATTGATGATATTAGTGACTTTCATCATGATTTTTCTCCTGCAGAATTGCCTCCAACTGAGACAACTGAGAAAGTCAAAGAAGTTCCGGATTCAGTTGAAGTTACACCTACTGTTATTGATCCTGATCTTTCGAGTGACGAGGATAAAAATAATGATCAGACTATACCCGTTGAACAAGAACGTGTCCCCCCACGACACCTCTGGGTTCAAATAAACCATGATCCGAACAGTATCATTGGAGGAATATATTCTACTGCAAAGACTAGAGGACAACTTCAAAATTTGTGCAATTTTGGCTGTTATCTCTCTCAAGTAGAACCAAGGAATATTGATGAATCTCTTAGCGATCCCTTATGGGTAAATGCAATGCATGAAGATCTAAATCAATTTCAAAGACAAGATGTATGGAAGCTTGTACCTTGTCCTCCAAATATCAATATTGTGGGATCCAAATGGATATTTAAGAACAAGTCTGATGAATTTGGCACCATTATCAGAAACAAAGCAAGACTTGTCGCTCAAGGATACTCAAAAATCGAAGGAATCTATTTTGACGAGACCTTTGCTCTTGTGGCACGCCTTGAGTCCATCAGATTATTATTAGCTCATGCTTGTTTTCTTAAGGTAAAGCTATTTCAAATGGACATCAAATCCGCTTTTTTAAACGGTACCTTAAAGGAAGAAGTCTATGTAGCTCAATCTAAGTGATTTGAAAATCTTGACTTCCCAGATCACGTCCTTAAACTCAATAAGGCGTTGTATGGGTTGAAACAAGCACCTCGTGCCTGGTTCGAAAAACTGACCTCATCTCTTCTTGGGGAAGGTTTTTCGAGAGGAGGAGCTGATAAAACACTATTTACCAAGTGGAGTGGAAAAGATGTTGTTATTGCTCAAGTTTATGTAGTTGATATCATCTATGGATCAACATCAGAGAAACTTGCACAAGAATTTCAAGTTTCCTTTGGAAAGGAGCTTGAAATGAGCAATGTTGGTGAATTAAAATTCTTTTTGGGTTTACAAATTCAACAACACAAGGATGTAATCTACTTATCTCAAGAGAAATATGATAAAGATCTCGTCTCAAGATTTGGCCTCGATAAGTCCACTCTTAAACTAACTCCTCCTACCGCTGGTAAACTACTTCGAGATGATAAAGGAGTAAATGTAGATCAGAAACTCTATCGATATATCATTGGAAGCCTTCTATATATTACAGCTACTCGACCTGATATTGCTTTTAGTGTTGGTTGTCGTGCTAGGTTTCAGGCAAATCCTAAGGAATCTCATCTTGCAGCTGCAAAAAGGATTATACGCTACATTAATCACACTACAGGGTATGGTCTATCTTATACTTTTGATACTAACACTGATCTTACTGCCTATTCATATGCTGATTGGGCAGGCTGTGTAGAAGATAGAAAGAGTACTTCAGGGGGTTTCTACTACGTAGGAATGAATCTTGTGGCTTGGCATAGCAAGAAACAAAATTCACAATCCCTCTCAACATGTGAAGCAGAATACATTGTTGCGGGATCATGGTGTACTCAACTTCTATGGATGAAACTAGGGCTGCACAAGAGCCGGTACGGCCCGGTATTTTGTTGGAACCGGTCCCTGTACCTGGTGTTGACCGGTACCTCACTTTGAGGACCGGTACCTGTACCTGTACCTGGAGTTGTACATGTCCCTGTAATACCGGTCCGGTACAAGTCCGGTACCGGGTTTTTACCCACTACAATTATGTAACAATCTTCATCCAAATCTATTGATACTCAAAAGATGTCCCAGACTCCGAATCTGTCACATGCAGTGTAATCATTCATCAATTTATGTGTATTCAACAAAATCAAAAGATAACAAAAGGTATGAGACTATTATATTTAACTCAAAGAGATAAGAAAATCAAGACAACCATTATCTACTGTCCTAGATGAACAAAAGCAGCAACAACAGACATAAATTGAACAACAACAACAACAAGAAACCATTCATCACCAGCAGCAGATCAGACCCATCTTCTTCATGGCAGCCAGCTAAACTCCCATCTGATTTGAGTTCGATCGATCCAAACTTAAATCTAAGATCAACCCATATCGTCTAAATATTCATAACCATCCATATGTGACATCAAACCAACAGCAGTACTGCATTCTTTCTCAGATCTTTTACAGTCTCGGACCAAGATCCCTAATCTCTCTGACAAACCCTAAATCAAACCTGATCAATCTAAACTCGAATCGATTTTAACCCATATACTATTCAATATATCTGAACTTCATCGGCTTTAAATTAACAGAAAATCGATCTCCTAACACCTCAATCATCAGCAGTCAGCACACTATCTTCATAATCTTATCAAACTGCATATCGTTTAAATCTTCACAACCCAAAATTGCTTCAATCTCCTTCTCTTCTTCTCTATTAAACAGCATCAACTCGAGTATCTCACAACCCAAATTTATTTCTCAATTTCAATTCCTTCTCATACCAAATCAACATCTCAATCAGACACTAAAATATAGGTTTCCCAGAAATAAAATCACAAATCTTAACATGCAATTAAAGATTGTGAAGAATAAGAAGTAGTAAATATGGATCTAAAATTAAACCTAAATCAGAGATGGCGATTGAGATGCGAGATTCGGCTGCCCTAGAAAGAAAAGAAAAAGAAATGAATAAATGAATGAAGAATGATTCTCACATACTTACGTCTCTCAAAACCTAAGACGAACGACTACGATTAAATCTTAACTAAAAGAACAACAACTGAGATTAATCGGTACAGTTGGTCCGGTACAGGCCGGTATTCCCCCAAGAACCGGTCCCTGTACCGGTCTAAGACGGTTCTTAATCTTCTGTCCCGGTCCCTGTACCGGTTACTCCAGTACCGGTTCGGTTCCAGTCCGGTATTTTCGGTTCCAGGCCGGTCCAGATCATCTCAACGGGTTCTTGTGCAGCCTTAGATGAAACACATGCTTGTTGACTATGGAATCAACACTGGAGTGATGAGAATCTTATGCGACAATACCAGTGCAATTCGCATCACAGAAAATCCAGTTGAACACTCAAGGACTAAGCACATAGACATAAGGTATCATTTTATTCGAGATCTTTATGAGAATAGTATCATTACTATGGTATTTGTTCCCTCAGGACAACAATTGGTTGATATTCTCAACAAACCATTAGATACTGCTACGTTTCAAAACTTACGGCAGTCTATTGGTGTTGTTCTGGTCCATTAGTCATTCATAACTCTTGCCCCTGTGCTTATCTAAATCTTTTGGACAATTGATTTTGAAACTTCTTGCGGTGTAAAGTTGTTTTCCACATTTGTTTCTAGTAGACGTATCTTCTAAGTATCTTAGTGATCCAATAAAATCCTTCTTTTCTTGAAAAAGAAAGGTCGTTCTTGTTGTTCTCTTGGGAATGACATCAAATGGGGGAGAGTTCTTTTGAACTTGCGCTTAATTTTCATATCTTTGTGGGGAGTGCTACTGTGGAATTATTTAGGGGTTATCTTGTATCTTTATAAACTCCTTGATGAATGCATTTAGCCTCGGCTTTATGATTGCATCTGAACAAGTTGATATGTACTTTTCTTCGGTCTTGAAGTGTCTTCGTGGAAATTTCATTAGGATCCCGTTTTCGTACCTTTGCCAATTTTATTGACAAAAAGGGGGAGAATTAATGTATAGTTCACACTACAAATACATATGATTTACGTGCTTTACGGGTCATTATGTAAGGGGGAGTGGTTTTCATGTTGAGACGAAAGTATTGACTAAGGGGGAGTGATGCAGAACGGAAGCGTTCAAAGAGATGATAATTATCGCAGCGGAATAAAAATAGAAAAGTAACCGATAAATTTTTCCAGACCTCAAATTATTCTTACGAATAATGACTATGAACATAAATAATCCAGACCTCGCAACTCCGAAGAATCACAACTATGGATATGATGATTATTTAGACCTCAGGATGAACCCGACTATAAATAAAAATCACAAAAAAGTTAAACAAAGTTTAACATCAAAAATATAATTTAATTAATCAAAAAAGTCTACTAATTTTCGTTTTTGGAGCTCCTTATATAGATAACTCCCCCTGCACAAACTCTAAGCATAACAAAAATATAAAAAACTTATTTCCCAAGGTATCTACTGCCTTTAGGAAACTTTCCTAACTTATTAAAACTCTTAAAATAAACTTCTGGACTATTCTAAAATTATCCTAATTAATAAATTCGAATTTTAATTAATTTTCTACTAAAAATATCATTAATAAAGTACAAATAATAATATGAAAACATTAGATTTAGTTTCCATAAATCTCCCTTCATCAGGGAGTGATACATATCACCATAGTATTGTTGTCGAAGTTGTGATATGAGAACTTTGATGTTGTGTAATAATACTATGACATTGTATAACAATGATCGACAGCTTTTGTTTTCTCATTGTTATGGCTACGGAACTTCAACAACTATGATGTTGAATTGAACATCTATGGAATCATGGGAGTACTTGGAAAAGACTAAGTTTTCAAGTAACGTTGAAGCACCAAGGAGATCAAGCATGTGGACGAGAAGCTACAAAGTTTTATTTATTTTGTAATCCATATGTATTGATAGTTTCGTCACTAAAATTGACAAAGGGAGAGATTGTTAGAGCATTGCTCGGTCGAACTCGCATGCGTTGCTATCTCAAGCATGTTTGTAAATATTAGTGATCAAAACTATATGTCTTGATTTCTAGTATACTTATGATTAAGTCTCGGTCTAAGATAGTTAGGAATAGTTGAGCTCCAGCTCCATGGTGATTATCTTGCAAAGACGAAGAACTACTCAAGGAACCAGTGGAACTTCATCCGACCAAAAGGTATGTGGAGACTTGAACTCATCTTGTCACTCAAAAGTCTATATACTCTATATACTACTCTTGAGACAAAAGTCGTATAAGTATGATAGTTTTCATACATACACATTTGTTATTTCGAGCCGAGTTTACTCGCCTATCTTTTTCTCGAAATATGTGTTGGTAAGATTTTGCTTTAACCATCTTCATCTTTACCTTTGACGAAAGTCATGATGACGTTTCAATCTTAAAAATAGCTTTGATGACGATAGTCGATTCTTTATGTCTAACGACTGTTGTAACATTATAGAAGAATGTTTCAACGATTGAAATGTAGAGTTGAGAATATTTAACCACCTATGGATGTAAGCATATAGTGTGTTCGCACATTAGTGTATAAATCCATGTGCCGGAGACAGGTTGGGTACGCGTACTGGAGGAAATTCACGTCCGTGAAATTCTGCTAAGTTTGAAGTTTACGAACTCAAAAACCAGTCACCTTAGGTACGCGTACCCGTACGCGTACTGGTGGAACTTTTTCACCTGAAAAGTCTGCTGAGTTTGGAAACTAAAACCAACTCAAAATCTGGTAACTAAGGTACGCATACCCGTACGCGTACCCAAGCTAGTTATTTCTCAAATCGGTAGTCATGGACTTAAAACAATAAATTATAAGGAATGCAATCTTTGCAAATCGTGGGTATATTGTTCATGAATTGATTCAAATGAAACAAACCGATTTTGTTTCAATTGTGTCTATGTATAAAGACCTAAGCAATTGAACAACTCTTGAACTAGTTCTTATGAGTCATTTGAACTAGGTATGAGAAAGATGAATACGGTTAATATGAAAGCACTCATATGGCTAACCATTTGTGAATAAACCAATGTACACGTTTAGGTACGGTTACTCAAACCTAAATGAATACATTTCATTTGTGTGTGAGAAGCTAAGTTTCGATCTAACGGTTGAAAGATATTATCTTGGATAAATCAGTTTTTTCATATAACGGTGATTATTGAATGCTTTGTTACTAAGGTAACTTAGATTGCAAATCCTGATTTGAAAACTATATAAGGAGACGTCTAGCAGCTGTGAAAAACTAATCCCCACACCTCCTGTGTGATACTAGTTGGTTTGCTAGAGTCGATTATCCTTTAATCGTAGGTTTTTTCTCGAGACCCTGTCGATTAACGACTGAAAGACTTCATTGGGATTGTGAACCCAGACGAAACTACTTCTGTTGTAGTTGAGCGATCTGATCTTGCCATTTTCTATCGTACGAGTTCAATTGAATAACTGACTTGAGATTATATCTCTGATAAGGCAAGATAAAAAGAAATCACAAACATCTTCGTCTCATCGTTTGCGATTCCACAATATCTAGTTTCGTTACCATACGATTTAGATTATTGTGAGGTGATTGATAGTACTAGGCTGTTCTTCGGGAATATAAGTCTGGTTTATCAATTGGTTCTTTTTCACCTTGATTTTTATGAAAAGACAGAACAAAACTTTTAGGGTTATCTGTGGGAGACATATTTATCTATCCTTGTAGAATTTTCTGTGTGATACAGATTTGTTTACTGAAGTCTTCGACTTTGGGTCGTAGCAACTCTTGGTTGTGGGTGAGATCAGCTAAGGGAATCAAGTTCATAGTATCCTGCTGGGATCAGAGACGTAAGAAGCGCAAATGTACCTTGAATCAGTGCGAGACTGATTAGGGTTCAACTACAGTCCAGACCGAAGTTAGTTTGTAGTAGGCTAGTGTCTGTAGCGGCGTAATACAGTGTGGTGTTCAATCTGGACTAGGTCCCGGGATTTTCCTGCATTTGGGGTTTCCTCGTTAACAAAACTTCTGGTGTCTGTGTTATTTCTATTCCCCATTATATTTTTTTATATAATTGAAATATTACAGGTTGTGCGTTTGTATCGATCAATTGAATCCAACCTTTGGTTGTTGATTGGAAATTAATTGATCCTTGGATATTGGTCTTTGGTACCATCCAGGTTTATTATCCTTGTATTTGATAAAGACTCGCATATTTCTATTTGCTTGAGTAAAATCGAATCAACAGAGAGATATTAACTCCTCGATATACTTTTCTCTAGGTTGAGTCTGACTGTCTAATTGATTCTCTATAAAGTATATTGGAGTTAGTCCATACAGATTGCTAGTCGAAATATCGGGTGAGGTTGTTAGACCCCCGCGTTTTCAGGATGGTCTTGTATTATATTTGTAATATATTGTTTTCATGCTCAAGCAGTATAATTATGTGGTAATGCAAACTCAATTTTTCATTAGTCTTTAAGTTTTTGCTCATCTTTTTTTCTTTTTCTTTTCTTTAGGAGTTATTAGAACTCAATCCCCATAATCAAATTTTAACAATATGCCCTACTACTGCCATGCATATGAAGAGGACAACTATATGTTGCATTATGGCTCGCTAGATGTCTCTAAGCTACCCATGTTTTGCGTTATGGCTGGTCTTGTCTTATATTTGTAATATATTGTTTTCATGCTCAAGCAGTATTATTATGTGTTTATGCAAACTGAATTTTTTCATTAGTCTTTAAGTTTTTGCTCATCTTTTTTTCTTTTTCTTTTCATTAGGAGTTATTAGAACTCAATCCCCATAATCAAATTTTAATAATATGCACTACTACTGCCATGCATATGAAGGGGACAACTATATGTTGCTTTGATGATTGTTTTTCTACTTGACTCTCACAGTGGGAGTCTCACTTGCGATGTAGGACGGTATCCTCTGTCCCTAAACCTCAATATCAAGTATATCAATCTACTAAATAATGGTGACTTCTGTGTTATTCCAGCAATCAAAACAAACTCCAAAATTGTTGTAATTGAATATAAGGGGCTAGGGACAAGAAGCAACAAGCACAGAGGATCCAAGACCCTTTGGCATATATGTATATGAATTTCCTGATGTCAATCCAAGGTAGTCAATATCGGTTGTATCGGACGATATTATAGGTTTTTGTCGTGTATCAGGAAAAACCTTTACGATATCTAAAATATCGGCGATACAAGGATTGAATGATAAAAACACTTGTATCGGCCAGTACAAACCAATATATTGGGTTCATTGATGAAGTGATAATATTGGTAAGGGAAATTTGGTAGAATAAATTATTTAGATCTGAAAATACGTAAATAGAACCCTTCCTCCTAATTATCTTGTTCTTTTGTACCCTTTAATTTGTACTATGAAGCTTTTGATGAGAATTAATGCATCATACGACACTAATTTTTTTTAGATTGAAATATTTATAAATATTTAAGATTATATTCTTAATGATGTATCACCGGTAAAAACCGATATTATCTTTTGTATAGGTGTATCGGCCCCGAAAGATACGATACCGATACACGATATTAACCACTTTGTGTCAGGCATTGGAAAAAACTAAATGGACTTTGGAAAACGAAGTAACAAAATGTCAATTTAGTTTTATCCAATCCTCACCTCCGAAAATAACGATTTGTTTTCTGTAAGTCCAAAGTGAAGGTCATGAAAGAGATGTTGAATTAAATAATAGATTCAGTTGTCTTCAACATCTCATCCACAACTATAACTTTGTTGTTATTTCGCTTAAATTAGAGAATTGAGGGTTTCCTATAAGTATTATTGTACACTGAATGTGAGATGTTGGAGAAAACTAAATTTTGATCGTAAACAAAGGTAGTTTCATCCAACTCTCACTTTTAGACATTAACAATCTTCAAGATCAAGATCTAAACAAGTGAAGGTTGGAGGTGAGATATTTGAGGAAACTGAACCAATTTTAAAGCACATACATACACAAAAGGTGCTAAACAGGTTGAGTCTCCTACAACTTTCACTCACAACTTTAATACCATAAATAATGATAGAGGAATCTTGAATATTGCTTGGTACTTAAAACAAGAATTTTCGGACTTTGGGAAGACTAGCTAGATTAAATGTCCAGGAAGGGAATACTAAAAGCACAACAATACTAAATGCATGCTAGTATTAGTGGTACATGTACAACATAAGAATAATGCTCTAAAATGACAAGTTTGTTAGGGTCTTTGGTGGTTGTAGCTTCTTTTGAACCAAGTTTTGTAATATTTTTCCAGAAACTTGACATACCAATTTAAACCCCATCGGTTTAAAGTTGTTGTGATTTCCTAGTAGTTAATTAATCAATAAACCGATCAGAAGCCCCACCCCCATGAATACAATCACTATAATTGAGATATAGGTGGTTCGGTCTTCACTTACCTTTTGTTGAAGAAGTTCTCAACAAGCTTTGGATGATCCTCATCTTCAAATAGTAAAACGCAATGATGACTGTCGTGATGTCCGTTTCTCAACTATATCTTCTATCCTAATCCGAGACTTAATTAATTGTAGACTAGAAATCAAGATATAGTTATGACAACTAAATTTGACAACAAACTTGAGATAACAACACTTGTGAGTTCGACCGAGAAATACTCTAACACTACCTACCTCTCTTTATCAATTAAAACAAAATATGGCAAATTGAGATGAAAATACACAAATGATAATGTTATCAGACTTGTGAATGAAAGAAATATAACAAAACATGAAGGGTGTCAGAGCATGAAATCTGGATATGAGCCATTTTGAAGTTTCTTAAATGTCGACAAGGAAACAGAAATGCACAAACGACCAACAATAAAAATAGAAGGCAAGATGAGTATTGCAGAAACATGTTATTTTTTACAGTGAGATCTCTCCTATTTGTTTTATGTGCAGTTCCTATGAGGCACTTGAGACATGGTAAAAACCAAATAAAATGAGATTGATCAGCTGTACCAATCTTAATAACTTTCAAATTTAAATATAACCTGTATTTTTTCAAAAATAAATAAATATAAAACACAAACAAAGAAGATAAAATTAGCACCCAGAAGGTTGAAGTGCTAAATCGCACTGGTAGCATCCGCCACATCCTGCATTGAATGACAGCATGTTCACCAGCCTACTAACACCACCAAATGGCAGGAACATATCATGCAAACTATCTTGTATTCATATGAAGAGGTGGAAACTGAAAACACTGGAGAAACAAGAAAATAATACATGTCTCAGATCACATCCAGCATTCAGAACCCGAATGCAGTCTGAGGGTGCAAAAAGAAGATCACCTGGTTCTGTCATTGTGATTTTGAAGTCGAGAAGTCACTAGAAATTGATACTAACAGATTTAAAGGCTTTTCTATGATGGGATGAAGAACGAGGGAGAGAAAGGTTTTTCTGTGATGGGAGGAATAAAGAGGGAGAGAAAGGTTTTTCAGCTAAATCATGTGTGACCCATAAGGCTAGGGTACAAATTCAGCTCTCAAAGAGTAATACAACTGATCAAATCTAGTTTAATACTGATATTTTGAAAAAAGTGCATAACAACCAGTATTTGAACTGTTAACAATACTGATATTTTTCTTTTTTAGATTTATGGTATTACAACCAGTATTGGTTTTAGATTTTTCGTATTACTGACAATAAACATCTAGTATGGATAATATAAAAAAATATCTTACACAATATAAGTCTCTTAAAGTTTCTTGTTTCGCATATGTGATTCTTGTGTTGTTTATTATGTTTAAAAATATAAAAAATATGTGAGTCAAAGGACGATTTTACACTTCAAAATATAAAGGACCGCAAATATCTTGTAGTTGCATTTGAATAATGATTTCGTTTGTTGATTTTTTATACTTGGAGTCATGATTTAGTCTTTATTGTTATAAGTATGGTGGAATTTTCTGAAGTATATCATTATGAGTTGTCAGTTTTCCATAATTATCTAATTTATATGCATATAGTTATAAATAAAAAAATAAAAAAAGAACCAAATTTATGTTCGCCCTATCTTGTATATGTTAAAGAAACCTGGTGAAAATCAACTACTATTTGATCTTTCATTTATGATAGCATCATATTCCGAATACTATCGCAAATGCAAAATTTCATAGCATCTCTCGGTTGAACTCACAAGTTTTGTTGTGTCAAGCTTGTTGTAAATGTTTCATGCACAATTATATATTGATTTATATATAGTTTACTAGAGCTAGTCTTGGATTAGGATTAGAGATTGGTAGTTAAGCGTTAGAATTTACCGAATAACCCTAAAAATATTAAAGAAAAGACTGAAGGATAACGCAGACATCTACGAGAACTTCATCAACAAAGATATGTGAAGACTGACTACTCCTTATTCTATTATTCTATATATATACTGAGACAATGTCGTATGGATTTAATGTAATTTATGAATTGCAAATAAGAAGTTTCGAGTTCAAGCTTGTACTTGAAAACTTCGAAACAAAAATAAAGGTTGGATGTTCATAGTAGTTGCTTTTAAGGTTTATAACAATTTATTGTTCAAAAAACTATGATTCCTAAAGGAGATCCTAAAAATATCAAGTAGTACTAATGTTCACAAACCGATTTTTCAGTTCATGTATGGGTATAAAACTTGATGTTCCTGGAACTACAAAATTTGCTCCTTGTTCACAAACTGATTTAATAGTTTGTCGACGATGAACTTTTGGGTACGTTCATGAACTCTTTTAAATTTTTCATGGTTTACAAACTGATTTAACAATTTGCGGACGATCAATTTTGAGTATTTTCGTGGGCACTTTGAAATATTATTCACGCACAAAATGATTTAACAGTTTGAGAACTATTGTTCATGTACACAGTTCATGTATATCAATTGATTTATCAGTTTGCGAACTAGCTTGTTTTTAGGTGTTACTGAACTCCAATATTGCTTAATGGTTTTATGATCTAACTTTAGTAGTCGGAAATCTTTAATCCATAAATTTGCGGGTTCACATCCATCTTTGTAACTTAAGAAAAAATTCTCATGCTTTTATAGTCTCCATTCTTCGGAGTTGATCTATATGAAAACTAGTTTATTTGGGATCAAAGTAATTCGTAAATATGAAAATTAGTTCACGAACTTGTTTTTCTTTAAGAAACTATTGCTTGAAATTTAAGCAATCTTGTATAATTCATCTTTATAAATAGAGGTTTCTCTGTATTCTAAACTCTCAATCCTGGCATGATGTGTCCTAGTTGCAGCTAGAGTCGTCCTATAGAGAGCTACATATGTTTTTTTTTCGTGAAACATAATTAGGTTATCACTTTATAGTATTTAATAAGGGAATCGTGAAGCCCGGTCAGACTACCTTTTACCTAATAGATCCCTGTCTATTCTAAGGTTCGCCTTTTCTGCTACACGGCCATTCAAGAACTATTGATTGAGGAATAAGATCGATATAAATTACAAAGTTCTCTTCATCTCAGAATTTGTAATTCCAAAATTTATAAGCCTTTTTTTAGATCGATCTTGTGAGGTAGAAACGATTAGGCATATCTGAAAAAGCGGGGATACAACAACCACACCCAATAATTTGTTTGTCAATCTGAATAGACAAACTCCAATATACTTTCAAGAGAATCAACTAGACAGTCAGACTCAACCTAGAGAAAAGTATATCAAAGAGTTTTATATCTCTATCTCTCAATTCAATCTGCAATCAGCAAATAGGAAATTGCGAGCCCGATTGAATATAAGAGAACTAACTTGAATGGTACCAAAGACCAATGTTCAAGGATCAATCAACAACCAAAGGTTGGATTTCCCAATTGATCGATTCAATGCACAACCTGTGATATTTCAATTATATAACAAAATATAATGCGGAAAATAAATAACACAAACACCAGAATTTTGTTAACGAGGAAAACCGTAAATGCAGAAAAACCGTGGGACCTAGTCCAGATTTATACACCATATTGTATTAAGCCGCTACAGACACTAGCCTACTACCAATGAACTCCGGACTGGACTATAGTTGAACCAAATCAATCTCACACTGATTCAAGGTCCAGTTACGCTCCTTACGTCTCTGGCACTTGATTCCCTTAGCTGATCTCACCCACAACCAAGAGTTGCTACGATCCAAAGTCGAAGACTTGATAAAAAAATCTGTCTCACACAGAAAAGTCTATTGGAATAGATAAATCTGTCTCCCACAGAACTACCTACGAGTTTTGTTCCGTCTTTTGATAAATCAAGGTGCACAGGAACTAATCGATAAACTGGACTTATATTCCCGAAGAACAACCTAGTATTATCAGTCACCTCACAATAATATGGTAGAGAAACAAGATATTGTGGAATTACAAACGATGAGACAATGATGTTTGTGACTACTTTTAATCTTACATATCGGAGATAAAATCTCGAGCAAATCTTAGAGAAGATAGTACTCAATACGATAGAAGAAGTAAGATCAGAATACGCAACTAC
This sequence comes from Papaver somniferum, assembly GCF_003573695.1. Taxonomy (NCBI): domain Eukaryota; kingdom Viridiplantae; phylum Streptophyta; class Magnoliopsida; order Ranunculales; family Papaveraceae; genus Papaver; species Papaver somniferum. The sequence continues at coordinate 39,235,984 of NC_039358.1, forward strand.
AGAGAAAATGATTGGGTCTGGCTTCACAATCCCAATGAAGTCTTAAAGTCGTTAACCTACAGGGTTTCGTGAAAAACCTAAGGTTAAAGAAGAATCGCCTCTAGATTGTGCAACTAGTATCACACAGGGGTGCGGGAATTAGGTTTCCCAGTAGCTAGAGTTTTCCTTTATATAGTTTTCAAATCAGGGTTTGCAATCCAAGTTATCTTCGTAACAAAGCATTCAATATTCACTGTTAGATGAGAACCTAATTAGATTCAAGCTAATATCTTTCAACTGTTAGATCGAACTTAGCTTGTTATACACAAATAAAATGTACCCTCATTTAGGTTTATGTAACCGTACCTAAACGTGTACACCATGTTGGCTCAACAGTAGTTAAACGAGGTTAGCTATATGAACACTCTCATATCAACCTTATTCATCTTAACCATAACTAGTTCAAATGACTCAAATGAAACTAGTTAAAGAGTTGCTCAATTGCTATATTCTCATAGAAGTATACAAGAACACAGTCAAAGAAAAATCGGTTTGATTCACTCGAATCAATTCATGAACATTATATCCACGGTTTCCAAAGAATGCATTCCTTAATATATAAATGTATTAGTTCATGAAGAAACCAATTCTAGAACTTTAACCACTCAAGTATGCAAACGGGTACACATACTTAAGTGGCCAGTCTGATTTTGGGTTCGCCAGTATGCGAACGAGTACGCATACTTAAAACACTTCCAGAACCCAGCAGAAATTCCCGGACCTATACCTTACGCAAGTATGCGTACCGATATGTGTACTTGGTACACGGAATTTCACAACTACAAGTACGCATACGGGTATGATTACTTTAGTTCTGGTCATGGATCACATACATGCAAGAATGCACATTATGTTCATAATCCAATGATGGTTAAGTATTCTAAACTCTATTTCAATCATTGAAACTTTCTTAGAGGATGACAATAGCCGTTTTCACACACTATTAACATCAAAGAAATTTACAAGTTATTGAAATAATCATAACGAAACATTCCAAGTCTATACCAAATGATTGGATCACAAAAACCATGTAAGATGTTACTCGGCGATTTTCATTTGACTTTTGTCAAGAATATAAGATGAACTTGGTTGAAGCGAAAGCTTACCAACACATATTTTGACAAATATATAAGCGAGTTAAACTCATCTCGAAATCTCAAATGTGTATAATCGAAAACCATAGTAAGATGACATATGTCTCAATATAGGAGATAAAGTAGAAATAGACTTTCCAAGTGATAAATGTGTTTCAGTCTCCACATACCATTTGTGAATGAAGTTCCACAAGCTCGCCTTAGTAGTTCTTCGTCTTCAATTGATGAACGCCGTGAGGTCTAATGCTCAACTACACAATCTATCTTTAAGGAAACGTAAGCACGTCAACGCTATTTGACCAGTCTAGAGATGATCAAGAGAAGATTCAGCCGCTAATGACTCGACTAGTTATATATGAACGTTAATCTATATGAATTAATCTAACAACGATATAAATACCAAACTAGTATCACTAGATAAATCTCGAAAATTTACGCGAAATAGACTACTCGAACGTGTCAATCGGATACCAGACGAAGAAGATATCATCAGATTAGTATGAAGGGCAAATTAATTATTTTGCTTTGAACCACCTGGATTCCCTTATCCAATCTTTTGGGCGTCTTAGTATTTTTTTTCCTTGGTCTTATACCCTAGCCGAATTGAAGAGAAATCATTTTCTCATTCTTTTCTTCTTCTTAGTTCTCTCTCTTTCTCTCCTGTTCTTATCCTTCTGCGTGTGATTGAGAGATTAAAAGAAAGCTTCGTGATCGGTAGGAGGTGGAGAAGGTCATGGAATAGTTGATAGTGGTGGTGTCGTTGGTTGTTGTTGATTCAGATTGGAAGGAGGAATTGAATTAGAGGTTAGGGTTTATACGAAAAGCTCATAGAAGAATTAAGAGATGGAGTTGGTGTTCTAGAAGAAGGAATTGAGATGGGTTTATGTTTAACTGAATGATATGAAGTTGTTTTGATGAAGAATCAGTAAGTTAGGATTCCTCAGAGAATTTAATTGGCGTTCATTTTGGTGAAGATTAGGAAGAAATTGAAGGATGGGTATTGAAGAACATGATGTGAATAACGAGGTGATGGTTTTAATTTGATGATTTGGTGTTCAGAAGATCAATAATTGGGATTTTGAGAATTAGGGTTTGTGGGTTTGAATATTAGTTGAGGATGATAGAATTGGCACTGAATCAAATCAAAGTAAGAAGCGGAAATTGATTAAATTGCAATGTAGATCTTTTGAGATTTTATTGGTTTAGTTATATGTAAATCCTATTTATAGGAGATTTTATTAATGAAAAAGATGTATCAGAGTGTTAAAGCAATGTAGATCTTTTGAGTTTGGGTTTATCTTTCTTCTCCATATATTTTGCTCTTTGAAAATTCTACATTTGTCTTCCTATGTAGTGTTAGTGAAGTTATTGTCTTTGTTGTTGAGGTTCAAGTTGAGTCATGTGAATGTTTGGGTAGGTGAGAGTGTTATTGAAGACAAGAACTAGTTTTAAAGTTAGAATGATGATATGGTTGAAGTTGCAGGGGATATGAGTAATGTAGAGGTATTGTATTTCAACTGGTGGTGGTTCTGTAATTGTTGGTGGCGTTTAAGGGATTGTAGTGATAAATTTAACTGGGAATTGCTGGTGGTGATGGTTTGTTAAGTTCTGAGTTGTACACTCTGGTGATATGGTGTAGTGAAGTCTGTTGGTATGAGTTATAAGAATGAATGTATAGCTATTCTTGTTGAATGGAACTGAGTTAGCAGTGAAGGTTGTTTAATTGGCATAGATTGGATTTGGGTCTAAGTGTATGAGTTATAGATGGAAAGAGTGATTGAGTTGAGATAAATCTGGTGGTAGATGAATATGAATTAATTAATAGTTGAGATGGTAGTGGAGCTGGAATTGCAGGTGGAGATGTCATGGCTAGTTGATGAGATGACAATGGTTGTGGTGCTACTAATATGAATGATATGTGTCGGATTAGTGTAGGGAATGATCTGAATTTGGTATGAGTTACAAATATGGATGATGGTGTGTGTGGAATACAAGAACTGTTGATGGGTTCTGCTGAGTTTGAAGATGGGGTTGAGCAGAATCGAATTTTTGTGAGAAAGGGTGATAATGAGAGTTGTAGGACTGTAGTTAGTGCTAGCAGTGAAAGCTTGGAAAAGCTGCAATTGCAGGTAGGCATAACTTTTGATTGTAATTTGAATTCAGGGTTTATTTAGTATAATTGAATTGATAATTATATTGATTGCATCATTCTAGTCTTAACAGGTTATGTGTTGCACCATGATTGTGCATTAGAGTTCTTTGGCATGTGCAAAGGCTCAAGCCAGAATCAGTTAGATGTCTGACTAGATTGTTTACCTGACTCAGTTAGTCTGACTGAGTTGAATCGTTGTGACTCATTGGATTCCCTGTTTTGACCTAAGTAGACTCAGTTGACCGAGTTAGATAATTGACCCGACATGACCTTGACCCTGTTGACCAGACTTTGACTTCTTTGGTCGGACATTGACCTGGACTTAGACGTTGACTGTTAGTTGACCTCTGACCGTCAGGTTGACCGTTAGGGGTCGTTAGTTGATTCGGATGGACTGGACCTTAGTTAATGGGCCGGTTTGGTGGACTTGGGCTTAGGACTAGTTATCCTATGTTGATGATTTGGAATCCTTATAGTTCGAGTTAGCTTTTGGTTTCCTCTATAAAGTTGTAGATATTCGTAAAACCTATCTAGTGGACTATAGGATCAACCTAATCGGATTAGTAAACCCTTAGATGAGTTAAAGTAGAAAATGGAAAGGTGTAGAACTATTACATAGAATAGTATGAGCCTTTGAATAATTTCTTAGAGTGTTTGTGTGATTAACAGTTATTCTAAATTAACAACGATCGATTCAAAGGATGAACCAATGGATTGATGATCTCGAGGTAGGCGAGGATTTGTCACTAAATCAGGTGGGAACTCTGTAACCTTCTTATAATCATTAAGATTCTTTTCAACAGCGAGCATGATATGCCTTTACTTCTTGTGAGCATATATGTGTGTAATTGAGTGGGCATGAGTTGTGATATGTGTTACCTAGTATCCCCTCAGGGAGTGTCTATGGCTTTCCCATGACTCCTTGCTAAGTCTTATTCAGCACGGGAAGTGTAAATATTTTATAGCACGAGAAGTGCAATATAGCTATATCAGCACAAGGGTGTAAATATTATTACTTTTTATTTTATATGGTAAATTTATGTTTTTATTCAGCACGGGAAGTGTAAATAGTACTACAAGGTATTTGGGGAAAACTGTCTTATGCATATCGTGTTGGATTGATCGCATAATATGTTTTTCCTTTCTAGAAATGCTATATTTCGATGTTTGTTGATTTTTGGGTGAGTATTTTGATGTGTGTTTGTGTTATTTTCCCTGTGAGGAGTGTCTATGATTTCCCCATGGCTCATTGCTAAGTCTTATTCAGCACGAGAAATGTAAATATTATATAGCACAGGAAGTGCAATATAGTTATTTCAGCACAAGGGTGTAAATAGTATTACTTTTTATTTTATATGGTAAATTTATGCTTTATTCAGCACGGGAAGTGTAAATATTACTACGAGGTATCTGGGGGAAATACTCTTACGCATGTTATGCACGTTGGATGCTTAGTTACTGTTTTGTAGAAATATGAATATGTTAGTGATTACTTGAGAGTTATTTATTTTCATTGGGAACCCCTTTGGAATGATGTGCTCACTCGTTCCCACTTCATTTTCAGTTACACAAAGAAATGATGCATGTGATATTCGTTTTCGTAGCATAAAGTTTTAGCGAACTGAAGATGTTTATGTATCTTATATATATGTATTATTTTTATTAATATATTCATATCACTTGAGAGATTTTCTATTTGTATAATATCAGAGAGTTTGGGTTTTGTTATTAGCACTTTATGTAATTATGATTTTTAAAATCGGGAATCTAGGCTTGATGCTTCAATTAGGTTGTAATCCTATTAGCTAAGCATGTGATTAGGTTGGGGCGTCACATTATCCTAGTCCGAGAAATCACTGTAAGTAGACTAGAAATCAAGACTTATAGTTTTGATCACTAACATTGACAAACAAGGTTGAGATAGCAATGCTTGCGAGTTCGACCGAGCAGTGCTCTAACAATCTCCCCCTTTGTAAATTTTAGTGACAAAACTATCAAAACATATGGATAACAAAATAAATAAACTTTGTAGCTTCTCATCCAAATGCTTGATCTTCTTGGTTCTTCAACATTACTCGAAATATTCGTCACTTCCAAGTACTCCAATGATTCCAAATGTGTTCAATTCTGCATCATCGTTGTTGAAGATCCATAGCAATAACAATGAGAAAACAGTTGCTCTCAATCATTGTTATACAATGTCATAGTATTATTACACATCATCAAAGGTCAATTGTATCACAACTTTGACAACAATACTATGGTGATATGTATCACTCCCCCTTAGTCAATACTTCATCTCACAATGAAAACCACTCCCCTTACATAATGATATGTAAACCATATGTATTTGTAGTGTGAACTACACGTTAATTCTCCCCCTTTACTATCTCAAGCTTTTTTTCAATGTTAGATGCACAAAATAATGTTTTAATTTATAGTCTACTAAAGTCAAGTCTCGTGTAGCAGCCCAATAATTTGTCATGTGATTATTGATTTATGAATGCACAATTAATAATAATTATGTTGCTGATATTTCAATATTTGTGGTAAGCGAACCATATGGTTGGATAGTTTCCTTGTTTAGTTGTCGGTATCTAAGTTTCTGACTTTGTGTGCATTGTATTTGGTGATGTTAATTTATCTTAATAACATATTAGGGATTTATAATTCAGAATTTTTGGGCTTAATCTTCACAATCGTAAGGCATATGATGGGCTTCTACATTGACACTTAGGGTCCACATCATTGCTTGATTATTCCTAAACAGTTGTTTCCTTTTTTAATTCTCTCTCTTTCTGTCTTTGCATAACCGTTTTTCCTAAACAATTATACTTATTTTTCTCCATCATTTTCCTGTTTAATCTAGATTTATTCGGTTTTGGATCTTAGATTCACCGAGTAAATCTAGGAAATAGTAATCTGTTGTTTTATTTTTCAATAAAAATATTGTGTTCTTCCAATATTTATGTTTTATGTTTTAGATTTCTGTTTTTTTTTTTAGTTTCAATAAATTTATCAATGGCTACTACATGCCATTTGTTATTTCATTACGTTTATATAACGGTTTTTTATTGTCATTGGGGCTTTCTAATGAGATTCTATGAAACAATCAATATATGGATTTGTTACAACATAGTTTTTCTTCAAGGGCTATTTTGCGTTTCCTCCCCTCCCAAGATCGCTAATTAGCGTTTCCTCCCCAAATAGATTGAAATTAGTGTTTTCTCCCATCGTTAGGTATTCCGTCCAAGCCTTGGTTAGCTGAGTCAGCACCTGTGCACGCGTGACACAAATTGTACACGTGTAAATTGAAGTACCTGAAATACCTCTCATTATTCCTATTGCTTTTAATTTTCAAAACCCTGTAAAATCATTCTGAATTTTATGGAGAATTTCAAATCGATTAACCAATCAGTTTCGATGAACTTAGTATGGGTATTCAATAAGTTCTTGAACCCATCTTCTAATCTTGCCATAACTATGTCAATTGAAATTTTCAAGTTATTCCGGTCACTAGAAGAAGATGAAGAATCAACAGTGGTACATGACTCTAAACTCCGTTGAATCTCATCAACAACTTGTAAGTAATTATTATCTTCTTGACGGTGATCACCATGACAGAATGTCATATATTCATCACCATCGTATATGTGGATCAGTTTTTCTGCTTCTGAAATTGAATTTCCCGGTGAGGATGGAGATGCCGGAGACGATGACATTTATGACTAATCAGGCGTCTAGATTCACTCTTATCATCTCTTTCTTCCCGACTTAATCCTAACTTTAACCCTGTTTTCATAGACAGAGATTCAAAGATCTTGTCAACTCTTCTTTCTCTACTACGATCGAATCGTCTTTCATCAACATATTTTCGGTATACTAAACAAGAATTTTGCAAAGAAGCAGTTTATTACAGTATCGATAATCAATTAAAATCGGCGTGATTACCACCATCATTATCAAGGATCGATTGTTCGACTGGTGAGACGACAAAACCGGTTGAGGAGGGTTTTCCCAGTAGTTTTGATTAAAACCACCTTCTCAAAGCCACTCTTCACTGCAACACTAACTTGAAACTCCTGCAAAGCCAACAACAACAACACATACTACTCAATTCATCTCAGCTTCTTCTCTTCTATGTTAAGCCAGCTACATTCATCTAACCATCTCAGCTCAACGTGCAAAACCAAATCTATCACCTGCTGGTCTAATTCTTCAACAGCATCTCAAAAATTCATTTCCATTTCAACATCTGCTTCTCATACATCCACCAACTTCAATCTCAGACCCATCTTGTTTGCAGCTATACTAACACCATTAGCAGCAGCTTCATCCTTTTCATAAGAACCTATTAACTACTCTTCATTTTATTCATTCTGCAGCATCTCGGTATACCAGCACCTGCTATTCTCATTCAATCTCCATCCCTGTACATAGAATCACATTCACAACATATGTACCTTCACTTGTCCCAGCACACATCTATGACAACAACATTTTAGACCTGCACTCCATTTTGTACCCCACCTAAACACCACTAGTGCAAACCTCAAAGAACTCAAACACCAATAGCAGCTTCTCCTCTGATTTAGCACAAACAAAATCCTATCCTTGTATCGATTCACAGCTTCAAACAATTAAAGAGACAAATCCTAAATTTCAGAAACGGACACCATCTCAACTACTTAGGTCAGTACCAGATCCAAATCAATATCACCTGTTGATTTCTCGAATTCAAATCAAACACATTGACAAGAACCACCAATTCAGGAACCCTAGACTTTATTTCTCTCAATTTCTTTAAAAACCCAATTTTTTCTCAATATGATTTCTTCATCAACAAAAACCATGGTCTGTTTTCGTCGACTCTTCTTTGTCCCTTGCATCTCAGGTGATTTCACATGGCGGTAAGTCATCTGGTTATGATTGGAATTTCATACATACAAGAACTGTAAGAAGTCATTTTGAAGATATTACTTCAATTCGTTGAGTTTGTTCTGAAATTGATTCAGATTGCTATTAGATAAAACAGAAAGAAGAACACCGGAAGTCAATGATTGTGAGACACGAGGTTATTTTGGGTAGTTTACTAAAAACCAAATTTTTTTTGCCATGCGTACACAGGTGTTGACTCAGCTAACCAAGGCTTGGATGAAATATCTAACGATAGGAGGAAACACTAATTTCAATCTATTTGGGGAGGAAACGTTAATTAGCGATCTTGGGAGGGGAGGAAACGCAAAATAGCCCTTTCTTCAAATATTGTCTTTACAATCTCATCAATCCAGACTAGCGGAAGGAAGGACATATAAAATATGTTATGTTGGACGAAATCTGATTCTGTTGTTCGTGTGGAAGATTATTCAGGATTTTCCATTACATAAATTCGAATACCAGACTGATTTTGATACAACTTCTTCTCTGATGGACAAGACAAAGGTATGTGATTTGGAAATTAAATTGAAGAAAAATCTTAATCTTACATATGTGATAATTGAGGAGTATGCAATAAATGGGCAACAAGCCGATTTGAGGAATGATCAAGTTATTCTTTGGAGCATCTTGTTTCTCACTTGTAGGATCAAGATTCATGTTAGTCTCTTCCAAATTATTTGGTTTTATGTAATCTCAATAAATGTAAATCACATTGCATGCTTGTTGTGTTAATATGCACTGTATAATGATGAAAAAAGAGGGTGTATTTATGCAACACCTCTTACATATAATCCTTCAAACCTCAACTTGAATGAGGTAATCAAATAAATAAATTCTATGGGCTCTTCAATGCCCCTCATTCCTTCAAAAAAATGCTTGATTATTTTGCCCTGTGAGGATATGTTTGGAAAGGAAAAAAAATTAGAGAATAAAACTCTCGAACCTATCTATCTGTTATGTTTGTTCTTCTTCATACAACACCTGTAACGGTAGTGAGAGAAATCCGAGGAGGAGTCAGGTGAAAACCAAAACCATGTGAACCCTATTCTAAATTTCCAAATTCAACTCAGAGAAAAGAAAGTGATGATTATGAACTTCTAAATTAGTTGATCTCAGTAGGAACTTAAGAATAATTGAAAAAGAGATTTTGGTGTTCTTGACTGAAAAATTAAGGTATGAATTCATCCTTATTGCTACTTGTTCCACTGTTTGAACTTACTTGAATAGCTTATTGACTGATTCAACAGATCTTAATAGTCTCTAATTTTGTCAATCTCTGTTTTGGAAAAACCTAGGTTTTTCATTTGAAATTGAGTTTGGTTTTTCATATTACTGAGATGTCATAGTGCTAGAATTTGATAAAGATTGATATCATGAATCTTCAGATCACCATGGAACTCGGTTTCTACAAGAGAGTTGGGATGAATTAAACATTTTATTATTGTGAACTATTTTGTCCTGAATTTAGGTATTTAGTTATTGGCCTGGGTTGAGACTCTCACATAGGAGAGATAGTCCTCTGAATGAGGATTCAGTCTGATAATGAATATTCCGTTCTGATTCATATGTAGTGAGATATACTATTTTCCGGAATTCCTATTGTATACTCCAGACAGTTCCGTTATCATTAACTTCAACATTGATACATTCTGAATTAGCTTTTGGTTCTATTAAATAGCTTTAGAGATTCCTACAATGATTTGAGATTGATATTGAATACTGTGAATCAGTAATTAGACTCAGATTTATGGTTAGATCAGTTTGTAATGTTATGTGTAGGTCAATTTCAGTAGAATTGTTCTATTTTTCTAACTTAAATTCTATATGATTAAGGTGTATTTGGATTCGATAGACGGGCTATGAGGATTAAGGTTTGAGTTGCGAATTGAGGTGGGAACTTACACCAACTCACTACTATCCATTGATGCTTATTTCACAAAACTATGCTTATATACTTTAACAAATTCATGTATTCCTCTTGATATCTATATGTTATTGTGGTACGCGAAGTAGATATTTTGTTGTCAACTTATATTTTATAAATTTATATTTATTATTAAGTGTGGTTTATGTGTATCTATAAAATATTGTTGAATTGTACTCGGGTATATAGGTAATAGCAATTTGCTGAGCAATGTGTATATCCTTATCTTGTTTTGGGAAAGGGTACATTTAAAATGAAAGGCAACAGTAGGGTGCTGGGTTCTTGGGTGTTTTCTATTTTCTTTTGTCTTTCCTTAATTTGGAAAGAAATCTGAATTAATCTTTAGGTTGTGAATCTTGTGATCGTATGTAAAGGGAACAATCAGGTCCCTGACTTTGGTATACAGAATGGATTCTCCCACATCTTACATTTATATCTAATTTAAGTACTTATATTTGTGGAAGGGCAGGCACTACTACCTAACAAGGTGCGTCATCGCAACCAATAATAAATAAAAGGGAGAAATAAGCTCTGTATGCATGGATGTTTACCTTAAGTATTTCTTTAACTTAAAGTTTATCTATTATTTGGCGTTTTAGATTATGGTATATAGATTTTCCTTGAGTGGGTAGTGATGTTCTGATGCATGATACGAGAGGCCTCTTCATGATAAGCGTTTCTACCAATAATAGATTGTTCTATTTATACTTTTCTTAAATGCTTGTATATAGAGAATGCATTAGAGCGTGGTACTAGTAAGGTACAAATCTTATACAACTATGACGCCGAAATAGAGCTGTCAACGGGGTAAGCTAGGGTCAACCCGGCCCTAGCTTGGAAAGTCGTGGACGGGTTAGGGCCAGCCCTAGCCCTGTTATTATTCATGAACAAGCCTAAAACCCCAACCCTAATCCTAGGCGGGTCATCCCGGCGGGTTGACGGGTTGGCTGGTAAATGTTATCAATTTAAATAAAAAGAACAAGGTGTTCACTTAACATACTGACCACTACACCATGCGAGAATTGTTGATGTATTGTCCCTGTTAACTAAATAAATAAGGTAGTTACGGTACTTTTTTCCATTTAAAAACAAAAACCCTACAGAAAATTTCCTTCGACATTTCTTCTTGGTTCTTGCACATCACCGTCTCTTTCCTTCTTCGGCTCCTCCGCCTCCTTCCTTTTTGACTCATTCTTGTTTACTTTTTCTCTACTATTCTACATCAAGATTTTTTATGGGAAACAACCTCTCCTCCTTCCTCTTTGCTTCTTTGTTGTTACACCTAGATTTTTCTAGGAATTTGTTGATAATCAGTTAATTTTTTTTTAATTCATCAGTTATTAATATTTGTATGATAAAAATCAAGATATATACTTTGGTTAATATTATGGTTGCTTGATTTGTATGGATGAAAAGGATAGACACTGACGGGATCTTCAAATTCTAGAGTTGTTTATTGTTTATCATACTCGTATTTGATAGATCTATGTTTGTGAATAATTAGAGTTAATAAAGATTTAAATGTATATGATTAACATCTTGATTGTGAATAATTACAGTTAATAAAGATTAGATGTATATGATTTAACATCTTAAAAATAAGAAACGAACGGGAATAAGGTTTGATCCAGCGAAAAATCAGGTCTAGCCGGCTAGGTTTTCTCTATTTTGTTAAAGTTATAAAACTTAACGGGTTGGCGGGAACCCGCGGGTTAACCCTAGCCCGGCTTATTTTCTAGTAGGGCTATAAATGGCAACCCTAACCCGGCCTGTTTAAGCAACAAGCCAAGTCGAGCCGGGGTGAAACAAGCCGGGTTAGGGTCAACGCGCGGGCCGGGTTATAAATTGACAGCTCTACGCCGAAAACTTCAAGAGTACTTTAATGATCATTGGGGGATGCGAAAGAGTCACGACTGGCTACTCCATAGGAAGATGTTTCTCATAGTATATCTGTTTGTTGAATGAATGAAATTCTACTTACATAGCATGTTGAATGTTTCTTATTCGTTCTGAAAATTATATAATTATGTATTCAATCATGTGTAGATAACGTTTTGGGAAAAACTTTCATTCTTATAAATCAACTTTGATGATTACTTTTGAGTAATGTAAGTATCTTTGGGATTGTTTAGCTCACTATTTTCATCTCACTCTAGTGGCAGGTAACATTAGTGTAAGTGGTAAAGAAGCGGATGAAAGCGAGTATTGCGTGCGGGCCGAATAAAGTGTTTTAGCTTATGGTTTGGGAGATCACTGTCGATCTCTTCTTTTTTGGTGTTGTACAGTTATATATATAACTTTTTGGAACTACTGTGTTATGTTGTAAGTAAAAAAAACTCCAACTGTTGTATCTATACAAATATCACAAACACATCAGCTTTACTGTACATAGTTTGTTTTTTTTTATAAGAAAGAAATTTATTGAATGTGCCGAATTACTTAGAGTTATTACAAGAAAAACAAAACAAAGAAAAACAGAAAAATGTAGAACCACCAACATCGAAAGGGACATGATGCGGTGTTGGACACACATATGTTTCCTCATTAAAAACCTTGCCAAGGAGATTGGCGAAGGAAAAGAGTACAACGCGATAAGTCCTAAGAGATATAATAGAGATAAGCATACGGGAGTAACCAATACAATAGAGGAATTTCAGAGGTCTAGGAATGCTTGGTGCTCTATCGGTACCCAAAGAGCTGTCTTCTAATACTGGCGATATATTAGATTCCACAAACAAGTTGTTGGAAATGAGCACCGTTGCTCGAGATAGCTCTATCAAGATGGATTCCTGAGCCCTTCTAGCAAGAATGATAGATGTGTCACGTCGTCCTGACCAGGAAGGGGTCCTGCTAAACGAGGATTCAATTGGTGAGTGTTGAGGTTGCATCTTCGAAAAAACACCGCCTTTGGGATCACCATCCCAAAAAGAAACCAGAATAACATAGCCAGCATTGATTTCAACATCATGATGGTTCAAAAGAGCCTTCATTTTCCTAGTAAAATAAGAAACCCAAAAGTAGATCAAGTTACAAACTAACATCACATAGACACAGAACATATCAGATAGGGATGGTAACATTAAATCCAAATACAAACACAATATATAAGAGGTGGGAATGCAAGATTGAAGCTATATAACCTATAACGAAAAAGCTGCTAAAACTGTACAAGATACGAGCAAAATAAAATCCTATCAAGGCTGAATACCAGAAACAGGAAGAGGGTTGAGAGGGAGGGCAAACTAAGTAGGTGAAACAAGATGTGACAAAAGAAAACTACAAAAGGAATTCTAGTAACCCACTGTATCTACTAAAAAAGATTGGCAATAACCACTGAAGAGAATGATAAGTGTTTAATACTATATAGTGTTAACTGTCTACACACTAATGAACTTGGAATGAAGTCGTCACATAACTAATAATTAGTAAAAATTGAAATATTTCGAGTAAAAAGTTGAAGAAACTGGCTCATGTATAGCCAAACCACTAATCAGCCGGTGACATAACTCTTCTTTGTTTGCAGATCTTAATTGAAAACTAGCCCATTTTCCGACGCTTTTGATCGCACAAAACAACCAAGATTGATAAAAAAAAATTTAAGAAGGAGAAAGACAAGGGTTGGGGGAGCAAAACTTTGGGTTTTGTAGGTACTTATTAGATTGTTAATCAAGGGATTGAAACAGGACTTACCTGGGGAGCTATTCGGATTAGCGGAGTTAGGATCAGGGATAGGGATGGACTTAAAAAGTTTTGACAACGTCATAGATTACTAGAAAAATATTATTAATGCTGATTAAAATGATACTAATAAATAAATTCTAAGATCTTAACAAAATCTGAAAGCTTACAGACCTTAATCAAACAAAATTTTTTACTAGAACACTTACAAATTACATTATCCCTTCTACTCTATCCTAATCAAAACCAAAGAAAACCTAGCAAGACTAGAGGACAACCATAGAAATCTTAATTTGAATCCTACAAAGCACATTGTATCACCATTTAGCTACAATGTCGCTGAAAACATCCTTCCAAATGTGTCCACTCACCTTTCACTGTCCCCAAAAGAACATTCACAACCCCTTCCAAAAACTAATTTTAGAAAGATCAATTTTACAAATAAAAAACTCAGAACATTTTCCTAGTAAAAAGCACACTAGATTTTTAAAGTTTTAAATCAATCTGAAAAGCACTCAGGTATTTTATTTTTTAAAACAACGAAACAAACACAATCAAAAACAGAACCAGGTGGGCAGAAAGGGTTTACTTATCCTTTTATGGATCCCAAAAAAAGGATTTTTACCTTCCTGATACGAACTAGGGAACCAAAATTTATTGATTCAACTAAATCCAAATCTCAATTCGTTAACAAATTACAACAATTCCTCTAGATTGAAAGGAAAAGATTTTTAACGTACCATATTTTAAAGAGGGTTTTCCTCGAAGTAAACATCAAGGGTTTCTTATTTTTAAGAAAACTTCTAAAACCAATCAATAATCCCTCTTAAATTGACTAAATTCGAGCAGGGATTCATTGATACAGAGGCACTGTACATAGTTAATAATGTTTAATATAAAGGACTATGTTCTATTTTGGACTTCAAATGAAAATTTTCATTTTCTATTATCATTAACAGTTGTCAAATTTTTGTATAGGGTCAATCAGGTACATTTGGCCTTTATTTAAGGGATTTGTTTTATAGTTCATTCTTTGAAAACTAAATGATATGTTCTTTTTTGTTCATCCCTCTGTAATTAGCTGAGTGGGTTGGGTATTAGGCTAATTAGCTCTTAAGATTCTGGTTTAATTGTCTTAATTATGGGTTATAGAATCGGGGCGCTACATCTTGGACTAGGGTTAAAGTATGGTAGTTGAGTATCGGACACCAATGAATAACCCTCGTAGATTGAAGACTGGAGATCAAACGAAGAAATTGGAGAACTTCATCGACAAAGAGGTATGTGAAGACTGAACCATCCTATTTACTCATTGATCGTTGTCGTATGAGACAAAAATAATATTATTTTTTCACTACTCAAAATACATTATATAGCAAGGGCAAGAAAGGATCGTTCCTACATAGAGGTCTTGGGTTGTTAATATGTTTCGGTTCCCTATAAAGAACAATGGGGCGATTTTGTGATTTTTATGTATCTAAAATAAATTAAAAGCAAAACAAAATGAGAAAATATTGGATAAAGGTTTCATCTTCAATTGTAAACAAGTATTGAATGTATGAATATAATTTAGATTTAATCTCGCTATTATGAAAAGCCCAAAAGTATCAATAGAGCAAGTTACTCCGATAATTTCCTAAAATCGTTGCACTTACATGTAAAAAAATGCAAGTATAAATACTACCTAGAAAATAACCCGACGCCTTGCTCTAATCAAGTCCAATTCCCAAAAGTGAATTAAGAATGATGAAATAGGCTAATCAATGAAATACATTGCACAAACAATTCGAAGAAAGTTCGATTTCTACGTATGATTACATGAAGGTATCATTACAATCCATAATCATACCATGCTACTCGTATTCAAGGTTATCGCTCGATGATAAACCCTAAATTAACTATAAATAAATGTGAGTTCAATCAATACTAGACTTAATCAAACAAACATTCAGTCATATTGCAATACATCAATAATGTAATTATTATAAACAATAGATATTGAACGATAATATTGAGAGGAAACTAATTCATAAATCAAACAACATGCTTGCAAAATCCGACTACATCTTTAACCAATAAAAGATAATCAACTACTTATATTAATGGAGTTCATAATAAGAATATAGAGAAAGTCTATCATGTTGTAAACCCTAAAAAATGGTAGAAGAAATAATAAAATCCCCCACCCTAAGAGAAAACAAACTCTTCTCTTTTGTCAATTTCCATGGAGGATACTATTTTTAAAGAATTAGGTTAAGCCTTCCCTAAGTCCTCATCCAAGTAACTAAACAAGCCCATGTGTCTAAGTAGCCCAAGTAAGAACTCAATCAAAACTGGTCGGGAAAAATATGGTTCAGTCCAAAATCTCATCCAAATATACTAGTTAGTCCACACCCGTTTAACTAGGTACAAATCTCGTCCATATGACTCATGATGATGTCACCAATTTTAAAAAATATAAAAACAATTTAAAAACGATTTATCTTTCGAACCACTCGTCCAAAATTTATAAACTTTATATATTCGGAAAGCTATTTCCGATAGCTACAAAAAGAGTACATGTATGACTATATAATTTTCACTTTTAAAAAAAAATAATTTTCACTTCGTTATTTAATGTGTACAAAAAAGTGCACCTGCACGAAAATTCAAAAGTTTATGCAGACGGTGTTTTACATGTGCACCATTTTGTCCATGCCTACAAAACCTGCATGAATTAGTCATTCATATCCACTCTCAGACCTACTTTTTCATGGAAATTACACTGGTATGTACAACCTTGCAAAACATGCATGAAACCGTTTATTCATAACCACACACAAACCTACTTTTTTACTGGAATTACACATATGCACCAATATGCACATCCTAAAAAACATTCATATATTAAATCGACCATTCATAACCACACATCGACCTATATTTCATTGAAAATACATTGGTGCACATATATGTACACCCACACAAAGCATGGAACAAACAATTATATCCGCCTACAAACTAAACTATTTCATTGGATTTACACAGGTGCAGTAGTATGTACACAGATACCTGTTGTATAAACGTAACATGAAAACTCAGATGGATTTGAACCATCAACCACCACAAACCTTGTGATAGGCTTGGGTGTTCTACCATTTTGAGCTTGTGAGTCTCTAAATTAAATGCATAAAATAAAAGAAAAGAAAAAAAAATTGATGCCAAAGGTGCAACTATTTACACATCAACAATCTACATTGTATAATTATGTACACATTAAGAATCAACAGGTGTACAACTATGTACACATTAACAATCAACAAGCTACAACATATACACATTAAGAATCAACATGTGTATAAACCCTGTGACTCAGGTTACTATCACCAACAACACGACAACAATTTTGGTATCCACAAAAAAAATGTAAGTGAAAATACTACTCCCTCCGTTTCTAAAATATAGGAAGGTTTCCTTATTTGGGTATGTCTAAAAAAAGGCTTGTTTCCATATGTGGAAAATCAAATGTTATGGTTTTACTACTATACCCATAAAGGGACCACTTCTCTCTCTCCTTTTTCTCTCCTAATACAAAAAGGGGACCACTTCTCTCTCCTCTTTCTCTAATAACAAATGAGTGGGGACCAAAGGATATTTTAGGAAAAAACATGAAAAATGGCTACAATGATTGGTTTTCTTAATTTTTGTGAAAACCAAACTTGCCTATTTTTTAGAAACGGAGGGAGTATTAGGAATCCCCATAACCATCTATGTGTCATTTTCTCATATCTGCGTAACTTCGTACACCCTAATTACGAAAAGAAAAAGAAAAAGATAAACTCACCTAGATTAATAATTTTCCATGTCGTTTGTTGTACATCTTGAGCAATGTCTGCAGCTTTCTCTTTACCAATCCCTAGCTGCAATAATTTTCACCCAGCTTAAAATCTTCAACATCACACTTGGAAACAAAATCATGTAATAACTATTCGAATTTAAAAAAGTAAAAGAACCTCGACCGCTGCATCACATGATTTCAATCCTAAATGATTCACCGAACATAAAAAAATCAACAAACCTTAGAACAAATGTCATCAGATGCCCCGACGGTCAGAAAATCCCAATGTGAAATGGCACCGTATCACTTAACAAACTCTCCTCAATGTTTATGTTGTGCCACTATGGAATATCAGAAAAGAGAGCAGCAGCAGTAATGGTGTATACGCTTACAAAAATCCATTATATACCTACAAAACACGCATACTATTGACATAGCACAGTGGTGTACAACTATGTATACACCTATGAAAAAAATTAAAAAATCCAACATCCATACCTACAAAACAAGTCATATATATTACTAGGATTGTACAATGGTGTACAACTATGTACACACCTACAAAAACCTAATAAATCCAACATACATACCCAGGAAGAGACCATAAAATAGTGAAAGAGCACAATGATGTACAACTATATACGCACTTACAAAAAATCCATCATTTATACCTAAAACATGCATATATTATTGAGGTAGCGCACAATGGATGAAAAAAATCTAGCGAATCCAACATTCATACCAACAAAACAAGTCATATATTTTATTGAGATTATACATTGGTGTACAAACTATGTACACACCTATAAAAATCAACCAAATCCAAGGCCATAAAATCATGAGAGAACACAATGGTGTACAACAATGTACACACCTACAGAATTCCAAGATTTATACTACAAAACGTGTATATATTATTGAGATATCATAACATGTATACCACAAAACATGCATGTATTATTGAGATATCACAATGGTGTACAACTATGTACACACCTACAAAAATATTCAACTATTATACATATTAGTGCTTTCCCTAATATTTGGTTTGTATTACAAATACAACTATATACACCTAAAATATCAACACGTGGACAAATGTACACCTAAATAATATAACGTAC
Organism: Papaver somniferum; assembly: GCF_003573695.1. Lineage (NCBI taxonomy): Eukaryota > Viridiplantae > Streptophyta > Magnoliopsida > Ranunculales > Papaveraceae > Papaver > Papaver somniferum. The sequence goes on from NC_039358.1 coordinate 39,254,750, forward strand.
ACATTAGTGCTTCCCCTAATTTCTTAGACTTCAAAATGAATAACACGTGTAAAACTATGTACACCTAAATAATCAACATGTATACAAATATGTACACATTGATAATTCAAAGTATGTGTATATTGAGATAAGAACTCAGAGTGGTGGTTTCTCTAACATTTGATAAGTCTCATTTGATAAGTCTCTCTAAATATGTACAGATTAATAACTCATATAAAAGAAAAATGTGCACAAACTAGTAAAACAAGTATTTGAAATGACAAGTGTTCAAAAACAAAAGATGGAAACTCAAAGATGTTAAGGGGAAAAAGAACATTTGATGTATTAACCTAGTCATAAACAGGTAGCTAGGCAAACACTTGTAAATTCATCTGACAAGTGACAAGAGTATTAGCATCGTTTCTCCAATCAGGTAACAAAAGTACATACATCCAGAAACCGCTCGTTCTAAAAAACCAAGGACATTGATATAGAATAGTCTTACGCTCGTAATACACTAAACACGCTGAAAAAATAGCACAAATCAATCTGGACTCTCACAAAGGCTTCGTACAATTCATCATGGAACAACTAAAAAGACATGGAGGACTGACATGAAAGACCTACAATTTTTTTCATTAATTCAATGTTCGTTAATGCCACAATCACAAGGGAATTAATTATAAACAAACATAAACCGGTCTCATGCTACAGGCAAAAACCTATCAAGATAATTGAACCCTTATACTCGTGCATTAATTAATAATCACACACGTAGAATTCCCGATGTTCATGACTGATGCAAAGTGAATTAAGCCTCCACTAATTGGCATATAAAGTAATCAAGACATATTTTATAAATAAAAAAGTGATCTTGCTGCATTTGGCCTAATAATGAGAAATAATGCATGGATATTCTTGGCAGCTCAAGGGAACCTATCTCGTTTAAAATACAAACTATAGTGGATGCTCTATCTGAAGCAATTGAAACTATTAATAAAACCTCTTGACTCGTTTTGTAAACCCAAAATTTCCAATTTAACAAAAAAATCCACATTTATCCAAGCTGCATGAATCACAAGTACCACTCCATTCTGTCAAATTTTGTTCCAGAATTTCCACCAGATTTCAGTATTTTCAAAGGCAAAATGAAAAATAAACCTCTTACCCCAAGCTCATAAAATCAATCAAACACAAAGAAACAACATTTCATTCAAATCTACATCCGAAATTTCCCAACATCAAAAGAACCAAACAATTACTCAAAGTACATGATATCAATGAAACACAAATATCTTCAAATTAAGCAAGGAAAAAAAAATAAAACCTAAATATTTAGGTTTTCGAAATCGTACATAAAATGCTGAAATCGATTCATAAATTAATAGTTGAGATGAAACTAAATGATAAGAATAGGTTACACTTATCTTTCCAATCGCTTTCAACGATGAACTCTTCAATGTTGAAATTGAATCTCATCAAGTTTTCCCCTAGATTGAGTATCTTGAAAAAGAAAAGTATCGTCGTATCGATGATAACGAATCAAGTCGAATCAAGTCCAATCAATTATTTGTTTGATTCCAAGATCTGTGTTTGGAGTTTGAAATTTTATTTGGAAGAGATTATGATTAGGATTTTTTCTTCGTGGGAGAGTTGATGGAAAATGAAAAAACAGAAAGTGAATTACGAAGAAGAAATATGAGTTATGGGTATTTTCGGTTGTGGAAAATATTGATTTGGATTGAATCATAAAAAAGGAGTGACCCGTTTTAAATTTGGTGAATTAGGATCTTCTGGTACTAGACTTTGAAGGACAGGACTAAAGAGTCTAAGGCCTAACAAAAATGGGACTAAACGTCAATTTCTACAAACTGGTCTCCGGAAAACTGGTGCCACCAACTGGGAACTGTCCGAAATATGCTCTACTGGTCACCTGAACATCCTTTGGCTACATGAGTCAATTAACAGTCAACGGTTATATATAACGTTGACTAACGGTCAATTAGGAGAGTCAGCTACAGAGTTACCTGTTCTGACTCGGTTGACTAGTCTTAATCACTGAGTCGACTCACTGGAAAGATAATCCTGCAGAGTCTCCTCTGTTTACGGTCATTTCCCGGCCAATTTCAGGCCATTTTCTCGACTTAAATATGAGACTGGAAGAACTGGTGGATTACGACACCCACTATAATGGATAAGGACCACTAACTGAAATGGCTATTTCCATTCAACTATCGGTGACCGTGAGTTTAATTTCCTGCATAATTATTCGTTAGTGAGCTTTGGGAAACCTGTAATAAATAAAATAAAGTATATTAGTTTGTATGAAGCTCCTGATCAATGTCAGAACCAAAGGAAAGTGAAATAGAATGCTGTCGCCACAGACAATGCAGGCACACACACAAAAAACAACAATATCCATCAAAGGTAAGAAGCAAAATTTGAACCTCACATGCTTAATTGATCAGTTGACACACTAGTCTTATTTCCTTCCTGCAAATTGACTAGACTGACCGCATTGTAAGCGGCATACGCCTATTTTTGAAGGGTTTCTCTTTTCGAAGGAGGAACCCAACAATATTTAAAACCAAAATTTTAAGTCCAGGACTTGGCTAACTACCCAGTTCAGGCAGCACTGTGTGCGTATGGTTCCTCTGCACGTTTTAGTCTTCAGGACTTGGCTAACTAATGCTAGTTTCAGGCAGCCAACATATTGTATGGTTCCTTCGCACCTAAACAGGCAAAAATATAGAACCACCTGCAGAAACAGCAAACACTTGACAGCCAAAAAAGTTTCAGGCAGCATATACAGAAACTAAGACTATACCCCGACAACGCCAGTGGCAACTTACACGAAGTATGTATACTTGGAACTAACTCAGTTTCATATGAGATTCTATTGAAAAACCTTGCTCAGAAATTCAAACACTGAAATTAATTGAGTTAAGTGAATCACCATATCAAATTCCAACTTCCTCATAAACCACTCAGTTTCTAGTAAATCCAACCATGAGCAAGTAATATGCATAAAATGGTCATTTTTCTAACTTCATCATGAACTAATTGTGATCAACTATTTACGGATGTTCCGAAGAAACAAATTAAAGTCCTTTTACAGGTTAAGGACCATCCACATTTTCAATACATGACAATAGAATCAGCTAAAGTGTTGACACAAACTCGTACTGATTATGGCAAACTTGGTGAGAAAGAGGAAACTAGGGGTAAGCCTTAAGATTCTGTTTGTTCCCAACACTAAAATAAACTCTTAACTAAAGCAGTGCGTTCTTCAGCATGATATTGTATAGAAAAATACATCAAAATACAAACACAGTTTGGATTTCACTACTTCTACTATCTGAAAAGATAGTTTGGTATAAGTATTCCAAAGATAGTTGGCTGAGTTTTCTATTCTCTCCACCAACCAACCACAAGAAAAAGATCCCTTGCTTTCCCCAACCAGCAAAAACATTTCCTTATCCATATTGTGTACTGAGAAAGAAGTTGTACTTAGCACCCTGTAGTTGTCCCTTGGTTCAATCAAGTGTCCAGTGTCTACTTGCAGAAAGAGTCTATTCTTTAGAGTTCTACAACTCAGGCTCTCCTTTTATCTGGAATTGGTACCCATGGATTGTACATTACGAGCCATACGGTTAAAAGCCTCACTGTAAGTGTAATATACTTACGGTGTAGTAGAGCCTGCATTTCACTGGACTCATAATCATCATATGATTGTTAACTTTTTCGTCTTCAAATGATGAGGTTTTCGCTGCAGATGTGGTTGTCGAGAATGAGAGAATCAGGGAAAGACGAGAAAATGGGAATTCAACGAAATATTTCTAGTTAGGTGCTGTAACTTTAGTGATATACTTTATGTTACTTTTCATTCTCTTCTTTTTTTTTTTGAGAGTAATAGCAGTTAATCAAGAAATATGTATTTTTTTTTGATCGTGTATCAAGTAATAGGTAAATGGTGGATGCTTGTTTCGGTGGGAGAGGGAGAAAGATGAAAGAGGAAATACTTTTATGAACGACCTCTCTCTATCCTCTCTACCTCTCTCTATCCTCTCTCCTAACCCTAGCTTTTACATTCAGCCGCCTCTTTCTTGCTCGGATCTAGTCAAAAGACTAGATCCGAGCAAGGATTTCATCGTTCTGTTGTTCTCCGTCCTTAATTTTAGTTTCTATTTATGTTTCCTGCATCTCAGCCATGGCTTGAATCTCTGTCTTCCCATATTTATCTTCAATTTCCTGATTTGAAGATGATATCCCCTTTTCTTTTTTCCCATCTCTCAGCCATGGCTCGAATCCCTCTCTTCCCTCATTTATCTTCAACTTCCTGATTTGAAGATGATATCCTATTTTCTTTTCTCCCATATCTCACCTCATCTTAGTTTGAAGAACTCATACATCTCATTCACCCATCAACTGAATCGTGTGTTAATTTTCACAAATCAAAATTATAATTGCAGCCACCAGATCTCAATCGAAATTAAATCACCACCAAAACACTTCCTTATACACCACATCCCATCCCTGCACCCATCCCTTACAGCCATCTCTCATTTTCTCTCCTTAATCGATAAGTGTGTTGATTTTTGATGATGAAAAGGCTCCCCATCTCAGTTATTAATTAGCAATGGTGCCAGTTTTCTGTTGATAATCTGGGTGTAGATTTGCAATGATTTAATTCGTGATGGTAGTGATGATCCATATGGCGGTCGGCGGCGGTTTTTGGTAGCAATGCTGTTACTTAGGGTTTTCATTTATTCTGGGTTTTCTACAGTGAACGGGAAAATTCCACCGGGTAATCGGGTATCTCAAACACGTTGTAACGGGTTGTTGGTTAATGTTGTTTACGTTGTCTTGGGCTTCCAAGCTTGGTTGAGGTTGTGTCTCCTAGGCTTTTAATGGGCTTTAGTTTTCTTACAGTTTGTAAAGAAATTCTTAGCCCCTCAGGCCTTGCTCTTTCTATTGAAAGTTGCATCTCTGTAATTTGCGTTTCAGGTCTTGGTGTACTCAAATTCTTATTTCTCTAATACAATCTTTCTTTCACGATCAAAAAAAAAAATAATCAAGAAATATATATAAATTTGCTTGTTCTTGTAAGGATGTGGTACTGTTTACTATGGATGAATTGTCGTTAATAAATTGGCTTTGGCGCGTCTCCAACTTGTTTTCTGTTGAACATGACCCTTAAACTCAAAGGAAGAAGCCAGGTTTGAACTTCTGTGCAGTAGTAAGCTCATAAAACTTGAGAAGCTTGAGTAGTCGAGATACATTTTAGATAAACTCGTTCACATGTGTCCGTCACATTTTGAGGACTGTCTGAATGTTTATTAAGTAGCTAGAGTTTGGGTCTCAGTTAAATCCATTAATGATTTATTGTTGTTTTTATAAAGTGTATATATGCCCAAATCTAAACAAACTGAAGAAAGCGGAAATGTGAAACAATGCCAGTGGTGTAGACATGGGAAGACACACAAGGAAGTGAGCGCAGTAATCAGAAATGAGATCTAGCCAGTAATGACTACTAACGTTGACACAAGCAACTTAGCTAAAGCATCAGCGTTACATACTCAATTTTGACAACAAACTTCAAAACTAACTGAACTAAGAAGTCAATAGAAAAGTGGTTGATCCTACCATCAAGCCAATTCAATACTCAAACATCGGCACTTAGCGAATGTCATCACTTATGGTATGAAGCCAATTCTTCTTCTTCTTCTTCTGTATAAACTTAACTCATCCCATAAACTTATTTCCGTTCAAATATGTCCCTAGAAAACTCAACTCAGCCAAGGCAGTGAACTTAAGTTTTAGTCCCGCATGGACTGGTCCACAGCACAGGTATGGAAACAAGACAGTATAAAAGCAGGAGCCTAAGCTGTGAAGAAGTATACCTTTCTCGGCCTTTTGGCTAAGATCAAGTGTAGTATCTGTTCTTATCAGTTTAATATCTGATATGTGAGCCATCGGCTCACACGATATTAAATTAATTTTTTTCACGGGGGAGTTCCCATCACAGCAGCTTGCTGCTGGGGTTCTCACGCGTCGCCCTTGTGTTGCACTGCTGCAATGGCCTGGCGCACCCCTACCAAGTACTAAATTCAATCTTTTGTCCGTTAAGTAAGCAAGAAGCCCAAAATCTGCTTCCGAGCAAGGAGCCGAGGTTTAGTGAATTAGCTGCAATTCCCAGCTTGATAAGAAATATCCACCAGACTCTTAATTTTGCCAAGTACTTAGCAGCACAAGAACACTCTGCAACTCATAAAGACATCCTCACCACTCTTCTGATACCAAAATTCACAACTCATAAGCACATCTTCTCCATTCTGTAAATTTGGAATTAACATAAAGACCAAGTTTACCGAAAAATAAAGACTTAAGTTTGAACAAAAGTAAATCCAATTTTATTCAGACCAATGGTACCCATTTATTGTACCTTGTCAAAACCAGCTTCAGCAAATTGATCAGTAAAACATGCCAAAAGAAGTAGCCAAAATGGAATGATCTCATAAAAGAACACCAACAAATGTGAAAAAAACTCCATGAGATATTTAAAAGCATAATTATTTGATTTCCCATACAAAAGAAGATACACAGAGACAGTTTAAACTATGAAACTCAAAAAAGGGGGAGGAAGAAAACCAAAAGCTATGAGCATGATTTGGAGATACAGGGTACAATCAGTAATCTTCTGACAAAACCAATACAAGTGATCAATCACTGAAAATTTGAATATTCACTTTTAATATGTAAATTTGAACATATTGTGTGTGTGTATATATAGTAGTTGTAACCTGCTGCTACTAGCACCGGCTTCTGTCCCCCCTGAAGGCAATAAACATAATCGCGTACCTGTACTATATACACTATTGAAGCTCATCTATAACCACCGTATTAATCATGCCCATCTGCATAACTGTTGTTCATGCCACCATAACCTCTCATACTCAAGCCTTGTATTCCTCCCTCACCACCCATACCCATACCAATACCTGCGGTCGGGGTTAGGAGGAGCAGCAAGGCACTTGCACCTGCAAGACCCATTCCAGAGCAAGATCCCATAGCTTTACCCATGTTGATTGTACACGTTAATTACAGCCGTATGTGGAACAACTTTGTCTCTCTCCTCCCTGTGATTGATAGATTTCAACTCCGATATCCGCCAGAGGATTGGTTTTAGCTGCAGGGCACAAACAAATAAGCACAGAACCCAAAAAATGAAAAAAACAAAGTAAACCTATTTCCAGATATCATCCTGAAGTAATTGAAACATTTGTAAGAGGGAATGGAACAAAGAAAAGCGAAGAAGCCAGTGACAGCTCAGACTTTCAGTTTGTGTCCTTGGTTTTTCAAATCAAACCAAACGATGCAGTTGAAGCACTTACATCCAGAGAAAAGTTCAAATTTACAAGCCCTCGGCTAAGTGTATCAGCCAAAACTGCCCAAATTTGTTGTCCTTCTGTTGAGGTTTGGCAGGTAGTCCTGCTGGAATGGAAAGAGTGACCTGTGAAGTTGCTGGTGCTGTAGATCCCGTCTGCTGGTGATAATTCCCCGCCACATTATTGTTTTGCGGGGGGATGATCTACTTGGAGGTTTAAAACCAGTCTGTGAGGCTACTGGTGCACCATACCCAGATCGTGCAGGGAAATTGTCCCTAGAAACACCTGGCTGGATATGTGGTCCACTTAGAGCATTAAACTTCAGAGTGAGGCAACTGGAGCTCTCCATACTGACTGGAGAAGGAAGTGTCCAGGAATATTGGGTTGTGAAGGGCTACCTAGAGCACCAACAGCTCCCTGTGGCACTCCCTTTGGAATAAATTGGAGTTCTAATTTCATGTCTTTATGCCTAACAATTAAGATGTTTCCCTGACTCTTGTTCACTTATTATTTGTCCCCACTAAAATGAGAAGTTGACACTATTTGAAGTTTCAAAACTATCAATTGGACCTGGCTCAGCACAATAGATGCTGATAATAGTGTTGCGAATGTGGACCCTGGAGCAGAATCAAAGGGAATTCCAGCTTCAGATGTTGTGTTCATAGAAGTTGAGGAAATCCAGAGCATCCGAGAGGGACCCAAGTAGATCCATTTCTCCATTACTTGCGGGAGGAGCGGTAGCTAACAAGAAGAAATAACAATGGTTTAGGTCCACCCTCTAGAAAGAGGAGTTCTTTAGCTTCAGGGAAGTCACAAATCCCACCAAATATAAATAATTTCAAGAATAAAAATATTCGATCAAACATAACACTGGTAAGTGGTAATAGACCCAAGCTACCTACCCCGACTTAACTGGTGATGGCACAGCTTAAATTAAGCAACAACAAAAAATCATGTTATGTGTACCGCAAGCATACACATGAAACCTAAGAACACCAGTATCGGAATTGATTCCTAACCAAAAGGCACTTGCATTTCATACCTGGAGCGAAACTGCGAGGGTCAAATTCATCAAAAGCACTAGGTTATTGGTTTACAGGAGCAACAGTTGCACCATATCCGCTGGTCCAAGGACTGTGAGGTTTTGGTTTCAGAGGAAGACAATGCTTTGGCAATAGCTTCCACCACAGGAGTATCTCCATCCCTTTTAGTCAGGAGAATCTCACCTCATATGCCATGATCCTATAATGTGGCGCCCATTCATCAACGATTCTCTTTATCAACAGTTCTGGGTCTACTGTTGACAACCCTGAAAAGAAAATCACTACTCATCAACCATAATTCAAAATCAATCACTCCTGTAAAGAACATCAAAACATGTGATAACCATGTAAAGAGAATCACTCCTCATCAATCTTCATTACACTAAAACATATTTCAAAACTCACCATACGGATATCGCAGAACTCACCAGCTTTCGTAGGCAAAGGAGTACCAGCATTCACTGACACAACTTCCTAACTCATGGCCAATCCAGCTTTAACCAAATCAGAATGCCCATCTCTATATCTAGTCATAACTTCTAGATTCTTCATCGAATTCTCCATAGCATTGTTATCAAACATCCTTGACCCATGTCCAGGTATACCCAATGCCTTAATAATCAACTTCCAAGGTGATCTATGAGCATAAAAACAGAATAAGACTAAGTATTGATAAATGGGTAATCATTCTACTCAATATTAACAGCATCGTCTTCAAATTCACCCAGTGAATCATAGTAACTTATGAAGTAAAGTTGGCATAAGAAAAGGGTTGTTGTTTTTCTGGGTGGTAAAATTAAGGTGCAAATTAACAAACAAAATGAAAGGAAGAAGTGATTAAGGCATACCAATTGTTTCAAACAGCTTAAAGACTTGCTAAGCTGTCTTTGGAAGTGAGAGTATTATAGTTTAGTCCCACATTGTCGATAACAAAGTTACAGATGTGAAAATGAAGCTATAAAATGCAGTTGATGCATTCCTCAAAACTCATCTTTGCGCTTGGGGCAATGATGCAGCTAATGAGGTAATAACTGAGGCGCGTCAATTGCTGGTTGAAAACTATTTCCAAACCCCCTCTTCTGTCTTAGGTCTCCTAGGGCCGTTGAGAATTTCTGGAAGGGCTCCCTCTAATCAAGGGTAAAGCCCTACAAAACTTGAAACTAAATTTTATCTCCCTTCCCATTATATGGAAAGGACTCGTCCTCTATTCCTTGCCAAGTCTGCAGCTGTTGCCCATATCAAACCCTTAACCATAATCAAATCAAGTAGTTTGACGTCTTCCACCCCTGTATGCAAATCAAACACTCGACAGTCTGCATCTTATGTTTAATTTATATCTAAAGTTCACATATTTCCAGATTTCCAGAGTTTGGCCTAATCTACAGTTGGATTGTAGAGCTGAGTCAGCTGACACATCAAAAGCAAAAGCTCCAAGGAAATAACAATGATCATAGAGCAGAATCAAATGCACACGAATTAAGCTTGATTATTAAGTTGAATAGTTCTGCATTGGTTTATTCACTACTAATTAAGTAAGATGGGATCCTTGTTCTTCCATCTCTCGCCTGCGAATTAGAAATAAAAGAGAAACGGCTCATACAACTTCTGCAAAAACTAGATCCAAAATGAGAGAATAGAGAAACACAACTCCAGCTGTGACTAAGGCTTTGACAATGGATGTATCATTGTCAAAGACAAGCAAGCAATTAACATTGGCAAAGGCAAACAGTTAAGTGCGACTAACAAGGTACACAAAATCACTCAAGCAACTCACACTCAACTAGTACATGATGAAAGTCAGCTACCTAAAACTGCATTCACCCTGGTGACAAATTGTTTCAATTACAACTTTTAAAAATCGACAACAAGATCTTGTTGATATATCTCATTCATCAACTGAAAGATATGGAGGAAGTGTGTATAATTCCAATGATGGGCAGTATTTTCAAAGACAGAAGATTCAATGAGACCCAATTTTTAGAAAACCCCAAACTACTCAAAAACAAACTACGAGGATTAGAAAATGAATGGTATACTCATCAATAGAGATCCCCACCACCACCAAAGATATCTTTAAGCTCCTCCCTTCTGTCTCTATCTACCTTTCTACTGATGACAGAAGAAGAACCAAAATTTCATTCATTGGAAAAAAAGTTAACAAATAAAAATACTTATATCACAACTAGGCTAGATGCAGCCGCGTGCGCTTGCCATTCCATTCCAATTAATATTTCAATTAACATTTCTTCAAACATAAAATACCCATGTACACAATGGTTGGTTTAACATTTTCTCTTGTTTCTTTTTCAGACAAATTCTCTTACTGTGGTGACCTTATAGTAAGTTTAAGAAATTAAGAAACATTTTGCAGCACAGAAAACCAAATGTCAAGTAGTAGTTTCCATAAGAACACCCCATTCAGGTAATTAATGTACCTAATGAGACATCTAACAATAACCAAAATTGATTATGAAGCAGAGTACTCAGCTAAACTTAAAAGAAACACCACAAATTCAATACTTTCTGAAACTGTTTGCTAAAGTTCATGAGTAGCACTACTCTTTCTTATTTGTTTATTGAGATATTTAACTGCTATTTTCTTCGATTTCACACAAACACAATACCAATTAACGGTAACAAATGAGACACCCAAATCAATTTCTTCATTGGGGTATTTTTGTTCAAATAGTTGCAGTTCCGTAACAGATTGTTGTATTTTACATCGTTAAGTTCAAATACATCCAAAGTTTTATCAAAGCTTATTCATGAGAACCATTACATCTAAACCCATTCAAAATGTCATGAAAAACCATTCAAATTTGGGACGGTTACCCTCAGTGAATGCTAAATTTTTAAGAATTACTGTAAAGGAAAACAAATCAAAAATGTAGCAGTACCTGTATTAGTTTTTGTCAATGAGCAAAGTAAGGAAGCCGAAACTGTATTGACTACTCAAGCTGTCTCAAGTTTATGAGCTTCCTACACAGAAGCTGTCTCAAGCTTTGTGCACACAGTATTCGTTGCCAACTCTTATTTAGCATGTTCCAATGAAACCAACATCGGCACCTAGCGGCAGCAAACTAGTCCCCATAGACTAGTCCGAGCAGAGGAATGGAAACAAGACAGGATAAAAGCAGGAGCCTAAGCTGAGAATAAGCATACCTTCTCGGCCATTTGGCTAAGATCAAGTGTAGTATCTGTTCTTATCAGTTTAATGTCTGATATGTGAGTCGTTGGCTCACACGATATTAATTAATTTTTTTTCAGGGAGGGTTCCCATCACAGCAGCTTGCTGCTGGGGTTCTCACGCGTCGCCCTTTTCTCAAATGCTTAGATGCTCTTGAATCACTTGCTGTTGCTCACAGAACTTACTTCTATCTACAAACCTTACAAAGGATATTCATTCAAATTAACCCTCATTCAAACTTACTCAACGTCATTGCGACTATATACTTCACGGGAGTAATGCCGTAGTTTTCCTTGATAACACCATTTTTTCTAGAATCTTGAAAAAAAGAAACAAAAATGATGGAGAAGTGGGGCATCGATCCCATACTACCATCTGAGCTACATCCCCAACATGTAACATCAACAGCTCAGGACAGGTCTGGAAGCGATGGACCTTTGTTGCTATTCCGCTTGGTTGTGTTGTCTGACTTGATCTTGTTTTAGACTAAAAAAACCTTATGTTTTCCTGTAGCGCCGTGAATTATATATGTTATACACATGGCAACTATTCCGGAAACGTGTCACGTACACTAAATAAGGTGTCATCCCTCTCAGGTGCCACGACCTTGTAATAGTTGCTGTAACCATACCAATCTACCAACTCCATGAAAGCCGCTATACACGGTGAGTTCCTACCACCTCGGCGTAGGCTAATTTTACGTTGGGTCTTGCGAGGTAAGCTCTTATATATATATATGTATATGGAAGTACCGTGAATCGTGTGTCAAGAAAACTCTGTTTGGTTTAAGGTTTCTAAACCCTAGAAGCTATTACAAACTCTGTGTTTAGGTGTTATACATTCTCTTAATTAATCTCTTAGGCATAAGTTTTGTATCTCACAGAAATCAGTGGAGTGAGTCTTCAGCCGATCGTTCTGTTGGCGATTCTTTGGTGGTTTTTGTACTCCATACTATGCCATCTCCGGTGAGTTCCAACCAAAACTAAGGATACAAGGGATTCAGAGAAGATCGTTTTGGATGATTATGAGTAAGGCAGCAGCTGAGGGTCATGTGACCCTTTTCTTTCTCTTTCAATATTTTGTTTTGGTGAGGCCTTCTAAAGATCTGTCAAAAGCACGTGCCAAGGAAAAGGATTTTAGTCCCACGTCGCTTAAAACTAGAAACTATACTTGGTATTTAGATCTCAAGATTGGAGAAATGAACGTCGAGCTCGGTCGCGCGAGCTTGTAACCCAAGTGGGGACTTCAAGGTGGTTGAACACTGGTCGGGTTTCACCTGGTAGGTGCTGGTGTGCACGCTATGTTGACTCGCCCATTCCAAGTTGGGAGTTGGTTGCATTGTCCGGGCGAAGGCTTGGGCTGTGCTATCACTATAGCGGAGGGCACGCGTCAGGCTGGTTTCACAGAGCAACGAAAACCTCTCGCTCTTGACAGTGGAAGGATTACGAGCCGATGTGCCCCAGTTCCAACTCAGCCTGGTGAGCCGAGTCAGTTGAACAACCATTTTTTATTTTTCTTTTGGCTATTTTGTGGTGCTGGTAAGAAGATTTGTTCAATTGTTTGGTTAGTGATGATTTCTTTGATTTTATTTTTTCTACTGGTTGTTTTCTTGCAGCAAGCCATGGGATTAAAACTTCAATCCCATGAGTTTACCAAATTCAATGGTATGCTGGTACTGGAAATTTTGATGGCTCTAATTTTGAAACTCAAAGATTTTCTTGTACAACAAGGATTACTTGTTGACCTGCGTCAGGCTGGTTTCACAGAGCAACGAACACCTCCCGCTCTTGACAGGAAGGATTACGAGCCGATGTGCCCCAGTTCCAACTCAGCCTGGTGAGCCGAGTCAGTTGAACAACCACTTTTTTATTTTTCTTTTGGCTATTTTGTGGTGCTGGTAAGAAGATTTGTTCAATTTTGGTAAGTGATGATTTCTTTGATTTTTATTTTTTCTACTGGCTGTTTTCTTGCAGCAAGCCATGGGATTAAAACTTCAATCCCATGAGTTTACCAAATTCAATGGTATTGCTGGTACTGGAAATTTTGATGGCTCTAATTTTGAAACTCAAAGATTTTCTTGTACAACAAGGATTTACTTGTTGACCTGTAACTTAAGACTAATATAGGACCATTGTTATTATTTACATCAAGGTACCTAAAATCAGGGTCGGCCCTGAAGGGGAATCAGGGAAAGGCCCACTTTGGGGCAGCAAGGCCTAGGGGCAGCAAAAGCCTTGTTTGATATTAGTGGTATCCATCAAAAAATATAGTATACTTAGGGACTTATTTAAGAAACTACATAAATGTTTGGGGCAGATGTTTCAATTAACTTAAATATGGACTTAATGATGAATATTCGTTAATGTCCTCAAATTTTTTCCAGTTTTTCACAGAGAACTCTTTTTCACTTTTGCTTTTTCTTTGAAGGCTATTATTGGGGCGTCACCATCCAATAGAGGGGCTTCACTTGGGTATTTAATGACCAAAAATTTGGTTATGGGGTATTTTTGATTCAATAGAAACTGTCCAAACTAAAATTAAAACTTAAAAACATAAACAAAACCTAATTTCTATTCTTCATTCTTCACATTTCAATTGCTCTTCTTCTTCTTTTCATTTTTCTCTTCATCCTCTTCAACGATAAATCCATTTGAATTCATATCATCGAACAAACCCATGGTGTATGTAAGGTAATAATCGAACAAACACATCTTTGTTTACTCTTTTTTGTGCTTAAAATAGGTTTGATTGAATGAAATTGAAGTAAAATTAGGATTTCAATAACGTTTCTGCTAGTGCTACGTCTAGGTTCGGTGCTTCTTTTCTAGACGTAATTTTAGTTTATGAAGAAATCACGGCCAGGTTTGAATTAATTCCAACCGTACAATTTTATTTGCATGTAGTTTTACGTCCAGATACCTTTTAATTCCAACCGTATAAATTGACTTTACGTCCATGTTTGGATTGATGCCATCTCCGGTGAGTTCCAGGTGTTCACTCCGTCAATCCAAAACCAAGGATACAAAGGATTCAGAGAAGATCGTTTTGGATGATTATAAGTAAGGCAACAGCTGAGGGTCATGTAATCATTTTCTTTCTCTTTAAATATTGTGTTTTGGTGAGGCCTTCTAGAGATCTGCCAAAAACACGTGCCAAGGAAAAGGATTTTAGTCCCACGTCGCTTAAAACTAGAAACTATACTTGGTATTTAGATCTCAAGATTGGAGAAATGAACGTCGAGCTCGGTCGCGCGAGCTTGTAACCCAAGTGGGGACATCAAGGTGATTGAACACTGGTCGGGTTTCACCTGGTAGGTGCTGGTGTGCACGCTATGTTGACTCGCCCGTTCCAAGTTGGGAGTTGGTTGCATTGTCCGGGCGAAGGCTTGGGCTGTGTGATCACTATAGCGGAGGGCACTGCGTCAGGCTGGTTTCACAGCTGGTTTCACAGATCAACGAACACCTCCCGCTCTTGACAGTGGAAGGATTACGAGCCGATGTGCCCCAGTTCCAACTCAGCCTGGTGAGCCGAGAACAACCATTTTTTATTTTTATTTTTTTTTGGCTATTTTGTGGTGCTGGTAAGAAGATTTGTTCAATTGTTTGGTTCATGATGAATTCTTTCTTTTTTTTTTTTCTGCTGGTTGTTTTCTTGCAGCAAGCCATGGGATTAAAACTTCAATCCCATAAGTTTACCAAATTCAATGGTATTGCTGGTACTGAAAATTTTGATGGCTCTAATTTTGAAACTCAAAAGATTTACTAGTACATCAAAGATTTACTTGTTAACCTGTAACTTAAGACTAATTATAGGACCATTGTTATTATTTACATTAAGGTACCTAAAATCAGGGCCGGCCCTGAAGGGGAATCAGGGAAAGGCCCACTTTGGGGCAGCAAGGCCTAGGGGGCAGCAAAAGCCTTGTTTGATATTAGGGGTATTCATCAAAAATATAGTATACTTAGGTACTTATTTAAGAAACTACATAAATGTTTGGGGCAGATGTTTCAATTAACTTAAATATGGACTTAATGATGAATATTCGTTAATGTCCTCAATTTTTTTCCAGTTTTCACAGAGAACTCTTTTTCACTTTTGTTTTTTCTTTGAAGACTATTATTGGGGCGTCACCATTCAATAGAGGGGCTTCACTTGGATATTTAATGACCAAAAATTTGGTCATGGGGTATTTTTGATTCAATAGAAACTGTCCAAACTACCCTTAAACTAAAATTAAAACTTACAAACATAAACAAAACCTAATTTCTATTCTTCATTCTTCACATCTCAATTGCTCTTCTTCTTCATTTCATTTTTCTCTTCATCCTCTTCAACGATAAATCCATTTGAATTCATATCATCGAACAAACCCATGGTGTATGTAAGGTAATAATCGAACAAACACATCTTTGTTTATTCTTTTTTGTGTTTAAAATAGGTTAGATTGAATGAAATTGAAGTAAAATTAGGATTTCAGTAACGTTTCTGCTAGTGTTACGTCTAGGTTCGGTGCTTCTTTTCTAGATTTTAGTTTATGAAGAAATCACGGCCAGGTTTGGATTAATTCCAACCGTAGAATTTTATTTGCATGTAGTTTTACGTCCAGCTTCCTTTTAATTCCAACCGTAGAAATTGAATTTACGTCCATGTTTGGATCTATTCCAACTGTAGAAATTAGTTTACGTCCAGGTTTGGATTGATTCCAATCGTAGAAATTGATTTTACGCCCAGGTTTGGATTAAACCGTAGAATTTTATTTGCATGTAGTTTTACGTCCAGGTTCCTTTTAATTCCAACCATAGAAATTGATTTTACGTCCAGGTTTGGATTGATTCTAACCGTAGAAATTGGTTTTACGTCCAGGTTTGGATTGATTCCAACCGTAGAAATTGATTTTACGCCCAGGTTTGGATTAAACCGTAGAATTTTATTTGCATGTAGTTTTACGTCCAGGTTCCTTTTAATTCCAACTGTAGAAATTGATTTTACGTCCAGGTTTGGATTGATTCCAACCTTAGAAATTGATTTTACTACATTGATTCCAACCATAGAAATTAATTAAATTAAAATTAACTAAAGGGTTGTTCGGTCATTACAAAATTATTTGAGATACAGGGTTTTTGATATTATTTCTGGGTGACCCTTTTTTGTCCTATTAGGTGAAGCCCCTCTAATGGAATGTGACATCCCAATAATAGCCTTCTTTTCTTTTAGAGCCTAAAACGAAAGGAGAAAGGTGAATCTCTGTCCCCTTGTATTCTATGTGTCTTAAGTCATTGATTGAGAATCATATGATCTCAATAATATGATTTCATTTTTCCTTTTTCTAATTCTAAAACACATATAAATAGAGAAAAAATTTCTAATTCTAAAACACATATAAATAGAGAAAGTTAGGGTTTATATTTTAGTTAGAAGATGTTTTGATCTAATTATGTATATAATTAATCAAATCTTATCTTCGGTCCTCAACGTTGCAAGAAAGATTGAATTGTTTGGCTATGATAGCTATTGAAATAGCCATATCTGGAAAAATAGACTATAAATCTATCATTAGAGAGTTTGCGTCTAAGAATACGCGAAGGGTGAAAATATTCGACGGACTTTGTAAGATTTATGTTTAGATATCAACATAATTATATAATTATCTTTTATTATTACTGTTGTGTGAATTTTTTATTTTTTTTTCGGGGGGGGCGGGATAATCATTTTTTTTTGCTTCGGGGCAAAAGAAAATTCAAGAACGGCTCTGCTAAAATGTTTTCAAGACTAGTAACAAAAAATGAATAAAAAAGGATGGAGAAGTGGGGCATCGATCCCCATACCTTTCGCATGCTAAGCGAGTGCTCTACCATCTGAGCTACATCCCCAACATATCGGATCTACAGCTTAACCGCTTCAGATTATTCAGTCTCTTTCTTTTGGGTTCCAGCATAACAGAAAGATTTCAATGCTACACCATCACTAGGACCAAGGTGCATATTACATCACCAGCTACAATTTGAGGGTGGAAAAACTTGAGTCTACTAAACTCATTCCATTAAATTAACAAATCAATTGTAGTTTGTAGTTCAAGGTTAAGGTTACATTGCTAGAGACACGGCACCGAGGGGAAATTAGCCAGAAGACTAACAACTGCTATGTGCTTTAAATACAAATCACAAGTCTAAAAATGATACATTACAAATACAAATCAAACATACAAAATAATTAACGTCCGCGAGAGATACAGTAATGCTTGAAATGAGCTTATTCAGTGTGATAACAAACATTTCAGCTAAATTTTGCTTTTTGGCTACGGAATTGAGTCAGGATACTTTCTTAATCTATTCATCACCCTGAAGATAAGATTATTTTTTCCAAGCATTATCTTGATACTGCATAATCATTCTACTCAAAAGCTCATAATCATTGACAGAAAGCTCACCAGCTTTCATATGCTTGAGGTGTTGGGCGTAATCCTTGTGATTGAAGTGTGTAGAATGGATCCTTCTAACAATATGAGGAAGGTAACCTGTCCTTTCCATACTCCTTGGAAACAGATTGACTAAAATAAACCTAGACTACTTTAAATTTCGGCTCAAGTGAAGAATTACAGAAAGGTAACTTCGCCAGCTTTATAAGCGGCATGCGCCTCTTTTTGGAGGGTTTCTCCTTTTTTTAAAACCAATAGTTTGCAAGACTTGGCTAATTTGCCAGTTAACTGTGTCTTTTTAGTTTCATGACTTGGCTAACTTGCCCCCAAACTTCTGCTAGTTCAGGAAAAAACATAGAACAACCTGCAGAAACACCTGCCGCAAGCAGCATTGCAACCGGAAGGAAGCAACAACAGATGCTCGTATTGTGTTCAACTTGCAACTGATGAAGGATACTAGCTAGTACTGTTTGTCCAAATTGGAAAGGAGTCGTTATTTTGTACAATGGACGTATCTAAGGTATTCAGATCAGTGCTACTTCTATATGTTGAATGAAAAACCATTTGTTAATCTTATTAGTAATGCTAGCCTCTTAAACCCAACCCCATTTTTAGATGGTAACTGGATTACAAGATTATGTAGTGATTAAATCTGTTACCAGTAGTTCTAATATTTACTGCTCGTTCAACCAATTACACAAGTTTTTTCTTAAAATGCTTATGGAATGGTTCATGTGTCTGTAATAGATGGTATATTTTTATCTAAATGTTGTGCTTAGAGTTCTTTTTCCTTGTGCTTTAGGTTTGGGATTTATACATTTTATGGTGAAAATATGTATGCTACTCTAGATCACCTCCAACTCTAATACTATTACCTCCTCCATCTCTGCAATTTCCAGTCAAGTCAACTGTAACTTGTATACTTTGAACAAACTCATTTTCAGCTGGGAATCTATTGAAAAACCTTCCCCACAAATTCAGTCACTGAAATTCATACAGTTTAAGTAAATCACTGATTTAAAATTCAAACGTCCTCATAAACCATTTGTTTCTAGTTAAAAGGGTATTTTTCGAGCTACACCATGAACTATTTGCATCTTTGCCCATGTTTCGAAGAACCAAATTAAAATTGAATCCTTGTACAGGTCAAGGACAACCCACATTTTCAACACATGACACAAACTTGTCGGGAACAATATGTGCCTTAAGATTCTGTTTGTTCCCAAAACTAAAAGAAACTCTTAACTAAAGCAGTATGTTCTTCCACATCATAAATACTTCGATACAAACACAATTTGGGGATCAGAGACCATCTAAAAACCTAGTTTGTAGCATTCCAAACATAATACTACACGACCATTAGAACCGAAAGTGTAAAAGTGACAATTATTAGACCCACAATGTGCAACTCTGATTTAGGGATGTGAATGAAGGTATTATAAAATGCAGTTGATGGATGACTTCAAAACTTATCTTTGCGCTTGGGGCAATGACGCAGCTAATGAGGTAATAACCGAGGCGCGTCAATTGCTGGTTGAAAACTATTTCCAAACCCCCTTCTCGGCCCTTGGGCCGTCGAGAATTTCTGGAAGGGCTCCCTCTAATCAAGGGTAAATCCCTACAAAACTTTAAACTAAAATTTTTGAAGAAAAGGAAAATCTTGGGTTCCGTAGTCTGTGTCGGCCTCTTGACAGTCGTAGCAAATTACATTGTTTATAGTTCTTTCAGCACAATATCATACAAAAATAGTGGGGTTTTGTTGGTTGGGGTAATAAGTGATTTTATTCTTGTGGTTCGATAAAGACGACGATAGAAGGAGAGAGAGCTTGAGCTTGCACCTGCACATCCCATTCCAGAACAAGATCCCATAGCTTTTACAAAGGAATTATAGACGTTACAGCCGTTTGTGTGGACAGCTTTCTCTCTCTTCTCCCTATGATGGACATAAATTAACTCCAATATCCGCCAGAGGATTGGTTTTAGCTGCAGGGCACAAACAAATAAGCACACAACTAAAAAATTGAAAAGAACAAAGTAAACCTATTTCCAGATATAATCCAGAAGTAATTAAAACATCTGTAAAAGGGAATGAAACAAAGAAAAAAAAAGAAGCCAGTGATAGCCCAGACTTTCAGTTTGTGTGCTTGGTTTTTCAAATCTTGTTTTCTCGATCACAAACCAAATGATGCAGTTGAAGCACTTACAGGTCCAGATATGTCCAAATTATCAAGCCCTCGGCTAAATCTATCATCCCGAACTATTGTTTTAGTATCACATTTGTTGTCCTTCTGTTGAGGTTTCGCAGGTAGTCCTACTGGAACGGAAAGAGTGTCTGCCTGTGAAGCTGCTGGTGCTGTAGGTCCTGTCTGGTGGTAATAATTCTCCATCGCATTATTGCTTTTCTCCGGGGCTGATCCACTTGAAGCATTACAACCAGTCTGTGAGGTTACTGGTGCACCAGAGGCGGATCGTGCAAGGAAATTGTTCTCAGGGTGGTCAACTTGGAGCACCAAAACCTCCGCGAGCAGCTATACGGGATTAGTTGAATCTCTGGTGGGGCTGGTTGGAAGGTTTCAGAACTTTGGGCCACTGCATTGGGTTGAAAGTTGGCGGTGAAAGAACAATCCTGCAGTGGTTGGTTATTTTTACCTTGATGGGAGTCTCACCGAATGGGTCTTCAGTAGGCTGTAAATGAAATATAACAAACCAATTATCAATTTTATCACATACGAGCAAGGGGAACATAAATATAAGTGCTTTTAAACAGCCACGATATTAAGGAATTCATATTAAGTGTTGGTAGGAATTCAATGCCAGGAACAATCAGCCTAGGTCTGGGAAACCAGTAAGACTACAACATATTTTACCATTAAAACATCCAGGCTTACTTTCCCAAAAGCAGTATAATGTTTTTTTGGCCATATCAAACAAAGTCAATTTGGTTTTATCAATCCTCACTTCTGAAAATAATGATCCTCTTTCTCCAAGTACAAAGTGAAGCTCGTGAATGAGATGCTGGAGAAATCTGAACCATGCATATTATTCCCAGAAATGATCAGTACCAACAAAGGCTCAGCTTCTTTAGCAGCTCATCTACAACTTTTAACTTTTCGCTACTTAGTTGACACTTAGAATAGAGATGAATGCATGTTTCTATCAGTATTATTCTAGACTAGATGTGAGATATTGTAAACAAGAAGTAAATAATCAATTTAGTTCATCCTATTCTCACTTCCGGACATCGTTGTTCTTCAAGTTCAAGATCCAAAAAAGTGAAGGTTGGAGGCGAGATGTTAGAGAAAACTGGACTACAGTTAAAGCACACATACATAAAAGGTACTTAACATGTAAAGTATCCTACAACTCTCACTTACAACTTAACATACTAGTGAAGGATGAAGCATGACGATTGCTTGGTATTTATAACAAAAAATAGCAGATAAATTTCAGAAGACAAGCTAACTGGCTAGAAGGTTCAGAAAGGGAAAATTAAAATTGGCAGCTTGCTCAACGAACAAGAAGAAGACCATCTGCTCAGAGAATCTCACGAACATGGAATTTTTCCTTTGCGAAGAGAAATAAGCCCATTTGCGATTCCTTGAGACAAGACTCTTCTGTTCCTTAGATGTGAAACTCCAAAAATATGTCTGTCCTTCATCACCTGTTATGAGAGAATTTACGTAAGCATCTGTCCGTTCTTTGTCACCTACAACTTCACGAGGTTCATCTTCAACAAAATTGGGTTACTTTTCATCAAAACTACTACTACTACAAGTTATTGCAACTCAATCCCCATAGCCAGTTTCTAACAGTATGCAACGTCACTGCCATGCCAATGAAGGGGACAACCATTATACCGCATTCACTGTGAGAATCCACTTGCGACTTGGACAAGTACCCTACGTCCAATACCTCCCTGACCCCATGTATGCACCTATAGAATGGTGACTTCTGTACCATCTAGTAATTAAAAAAATCTAAAAATCTGTTACCGGTGCAGGCAGGATGCCAGGAGACGCATGAAATGGAGGATCCGAATGTGTAAGCAATTGTCGGATGTGAGATATTTGAGAAAAATAAATTGATCGTATGAAACGAAGTAATAGCTAGCTAGAAGGTTCAGAAAGGGAATATATTCAAAGCACAAGATCACAAAATGCAGGCTAGTAGTATAGCAGAAGAATAATGGGCTAAAAGGACAAGTCTGTTAGGGCAGGTTCTTTATGTTTACATACCATTTTAAACTCCCTAAATTATAGTCAGACTGATAAATTAGGCACATTCTTAGTGATCTGACTTAAGTGATTAATCAATGATTCTGGACAGTCAAGTCAATAATCTAACCTGAGCTAGGTCTAACTTTTCATGGGTCTGGGTTATAATTTGGATCGAGTTTTAGGCAAGTTTGAAACCGCTATTCATGCTTGAGAAATCTAACCGCATATCCTAGAATTTTGCTCTTTTCATTGCAAAGGGATAATTGACTACATATTAACAGTATTGTGGATGGAAAGATACTAGAAAATGTCCTTTTTACAATTCCCAACTTTTTGTGGAAGGGTGATATATTTTCTCAAATTGAGAATATCACCACATTTGCTTCACAGAAGTTGTTTCAGACTGATCTTATTTAGTTTATCACTGACAGGTTGATTTCCTAAGACCTTAGTTTATCAGACAAGCACATCTATACAATATTATATATGACACAAAATGTTTCAGCTACTGAATCATGCAATAAAACAAATTTACCGAGTAATATATAAGTGGATCAAATATGCCTTTATCAGTTTATTTTATGAGGAAAAAAGCGGCTTCTGGGTTTTAAGTTTGTAACCCACAGTCTGGACACAAAAATAAGGAGGCAATATATCCGCAGTTTCAGGAGTAATGCAAATTCATGATTTTTTCTTCTTCATTTGAAGAATCAAACGTTCAACACATACCACAATATCTGACTCGGCAATATAGATATGTTTGCGTTCACAGCATAAAAATAGTCATACACCAACGACAGCAAGAACATTATCCGATAAATTGACAACAAGTTCGACTAGATTATGTTTGAGGAAAGAAATGGATTGACATGCTGCATAGGTTAGCTTCATACGTATTTCACAGTGACCAAAGCAGTTAAAGTTTCCAACTGAAAAAGGTATGAATTTCATAGCGAGTCCTATGTATAACCTTTACTAATTTCAGGAAAATTTAGAAGTGGCATGATATCAGGAAAAGTTAGAAGTGGCATGATATTTTCTTGGAAGGTGGTTTTAGCTAGTAACACGGGGAGTCGACAATTAGTTTTCTTTATGGGGTATTTCAATATATCAATATATACTCAATTTTCTAGCATAGCAGTTTATCACTAGACCCATTTCACTCTGACCAGCGACCTGAATCCCCTCCATCCACCCTCTTTAAGTAATTCATCCACCCTAGCCAAACAGTAACTAAATGAAGGATGCTACACAACACATATAGTTTACTTGCCCAGTTGTGGCATAGACTTTCAAAATTCAAATGTGTTTACGGATATTTACCTATAGCTACAGGCATGCAACAAAGCCAATTGCATTGTTCACGCTATAAGTCGGTAAAAGCAAAGTTGCCACATCAGTAAGTTTCTAAAAATCTCCGCCCAGTTGATCTTTAACAGACTCAATCTTGCATAATATAAACTATGACTAAGCAAATATAAGAGTTCCAAAAAGCTCACCTCTTCATCAACAGTTATGGGTCTACTGTAGGTGGAATCCGAATATCAAAACCTGCTTCAGCTTCTGAAGGTTGCGTATTCATTTGATAACCATGTACAAAAAAATCACTCATCCTCAACCAAAATTCAAAAACAATCAATCTTCAGTACACTAGAACGTACACCAAAACTCACCGTATGGATATTGCAAAATCACCGTAGGCAAAGAGTACCAGTTTTCAAATACACAAGATCACCAATACACTTTCCTAATTCATGGCTAATCCAGGTTTAAACCAAATCAAACTTTGCCCCTCTCTGTATCAAGTCATAACTTCCAGACTCTTCATCAAACATCCTTAATAATCAACTTCCAGGTGATCTATCAACATAAAAATAAAATAAGACTAAGTAATGATAAATGGGTAATCATCATCCATTTCAATACTAACCAAATTCACACACTGAATCATACATAAGCTGTAAAGTAAAGTTGTCTTCCAGCATGAGAAAAGAGTTGTTGTTTTTCTGGGTGGTAGAATTAGGTGCAAATTAACAAACAAAATGAGAGGAAGAAGTAATTAGGGCATACCAATTCTTTCAAAAAGATTAAGGATTCACGGTACATCTCTTCCGAAATGCATGCTTGACATAATTGCTGCTGATTCTTCAATTTTTTTCTTAGATTTTCTTATCTCCTTGAAGCAAAGAGAGAAAGACTGATGTTTTGAATCTGAAGGCAAATGAATGAATAGGAATTGGGGTTTTAAAGTCTTACCATATTTTTAGTGCACATTGGACACTTACAAAGTCCAGATTTATTTACATAGGTTGTGGCTCCTGCCAAAGTGCAGCCACCTAAGAGCAACTCTTACGGTGGAATCCATCCATCTTCCACGCCACCTCAGCACTTGGAACTGTGGATGGAAACGCAAGTGAAATGGTGGAATAGTAGAAACGCTATTCTTAATAGCGCTCAGTGTTATTCTTATTAGCGCTAAAAAAAACGCTATTAAGAATGAAGCTTCTTCATTTCTCAGCCGTTAGATTCTCAACAACTCAATTTATATCTACGGATAAAAAAAACGTTATTAAGGATGGAGCTTAGTTCCATTGAGAATGGGGCTTTTTTTCCAGCCGTTAGCGTTTTTTTGTCTTTTAGGCGCTATTCTTAATGGCGTTTTACGCTATTATTATTAACGTTTCAATGGATTCAATGGACCGTTCCACCAAACCATGGAACCCTGCTTGGATTTCTATGGAAGATCCCAACTTGGAAGTCATTAGACTTGACATTCCATGGATTTTCCACACTTGGAATAGGTTGGATTCCACCATAAGACTTGCTCTAAGTGTGATGCCTTGGTATTACTTTGCTGGCAGGCTGGCTCCGCTTGGGCTTGCTGTGTTTTTTTTGCCTCCATTTTACAAATTTGATTTCTTTTTTTTTTTTTCTTTTTTTTTTTACTTTTGACTACTTATCATTTAGCTGTGTGAGATTCAATTTTTTTTTTTGCCTGCATTGTACAAATTTGATTTCTTTTTTTTTTTTGTTTACTTTTGGCTACTTATCATTTAGCTGTGTGAGATTCAATTAATATAAAATTGTTGATCGATCAACGTTTTCTTACAAAGTATTTATGTCAGGCAATTTTTTTTTTGCTATTTACCTTCATCATTTAGTTGAATGTGAGATTCAACTTAAATAAAGTTGTTGATCGATCAACGTTTTCTTACAAAGTATTTAAGTCAGGCTTTTTCTTTTTTTTTTTGCTATTAACCTTCATATATCATTTAGCTGAATGTGAGATTCAACTTAAATAAAGTAGTTGATCGATCAACATTTTTTTACAAAGTATTTAAGTCTGGAAAACATGCAACACCTCAATCCTATTTGTTATTGTTAGTGTCACAATGTTAAAATGTTATGAGAAGTTACAAAACAAGTTATAAAGATCAATACACATTTTCCCTTATAAAATGCTCAACCTATGATTTATCTTTTGTGAGCCCAGATGATTCTCCCACACTTACCTTGTTATGACACTAAGAAACCGTGAAAGTCTCGCCAGCCACACCAAGTGCATATCCGTAGACATATCAGCAGCGGATATGGCATTCCTTGATACTCGCATTGTTTTCTGATGAATTCCTTGGTATGGGAATTCACTTTGTCACTATTGTTGCACGTTATAAGCAGTGGGTTCTCTTCTTCACAATAGGCGCATTGGTCAAAATTTCATACAGGTACTCTGTGGCTGCGTGGCAATTTGGCACAAAGTCGAGAGCATCGACGACAAAGATAAGGCCATCCGCTTGAGGAAATATTTATCAAGCTTTGGTCGAAGTCGAGAGTGTCCAGGAACATCAACTACACAGACAGGCTTTATCTTGCCTTCCTTAGAGGAATCAGAGCGTAGAACAAACTTTTCTTCATTTGGAATCATGGATGTAACAGTACCCTAATGTGCTGAGCCATCTCGAAGTTGGTAAAAGAGAATAGTTTTGTCACTACCATTTAACCCAACAAGAACCATCGTGTCAGATTTTGAATGCTTAATGAAGCTAGTTACAAAGAAAAACCAAAACATTAACAACAAAATAAACTTGTTCAATGGGTGGTATACATTCTTGTATTACTTGGTTTCATGGAGTATTAATTTTTTTGTATCCTTGGGAGAGGAAGATGAATTTAAAGGAATAGATGGAGAGATATCTCAATCCGGAAATATATAAGAAAAGGAAAGACGAACTATTGGCAGGATAATAAAGAACTTGCTAGACCTCTAATGTAGAAGCATAAAACTTACATAATTTTTATGACTTAATGATTCCTAGAACAACAACTAAGACACTGAAATAGAAAAGTGAGACTCACATTCTTCCCATTATTAACCGATGTAAAAACTAATATTCGATAGAGCATGATATAAGTTTATGAATTTGGTCTAATTAATGGATATATGAATAGCTCGCTAGATGTCTCTAAGCTACCCATGTTTTGCATGATGGATGTGTTAGAGCATTGCTCGGTCGAACTCGCATGCATTGCTATCTCAAGCATGTTTGTCAATATTAGTGATCAAAACTATGTCTTGATTTCTAGTATATACTTATGACTAAGTCTCGGTCTAGGATAGCTAGGAATAGTTGAGCTTCAGACTCCATGGCGGTTATCTTGCAAAGACAAAGAACTACTCAAGGAACCAGTGGAACTTCATCCGACCAAAAGGTATGTGGAGACTTGAACTCATCTTGTCACTCAAAAGTCTATCTACTCTATCTCCTACTCTTGAGACAAAAGTCGTATAAGTATGATAGTTTTCATACATACACATTTGTTATTTTGAGCCGAGTTTACTCGCCTATCTTTTTCTCGAAATACGTGTTGGTAAGCTTTTGCTTTAACCATCTTCATATTTACCCATGACGAAAGTCATGATGACGTTTCAATCTTGAAAATAGCTTTGATGACGATAGTCGATTCTGTATGTCTAACGACTGTTATAACATTATAGAAGAATGTTTCAACGATTGAAATATAGAGTTGAGAATATGTAACGACCTATGGATGTAAGCATATCGTGTGTTCGCACATTAGTGTATAAATCCATGTGTCGGAAACCAAGTGTGTGCATATGTGTGCATGCGGTATTGGTGAAGGAGACAGGTTGGGTACGCGTACCCGTACGCGTACTGGCGGAAATTCATGTCCGTGAAATTCTGTTGAGTTTGAAGTTTACGAACTCAAAAACCAGACACCTTAGGTACGCGTACTGGCGGAACTTTTTCACCCGAAAAATTCTGTTGAGTTTGGAAACTAAAACCAACTCAAAATCCGGTAGCTAAGGTACGCATTCCCGTACACGTACCCAAGCTAGTTATTTCTCAAATCGGTAGTTCATGGACTTAAAAACAATAAATTATAAGGAATGCAATCTTTGCAAACCGTGGGTATATTGTTCATGAATTGATTCAAATGAATCAAACTGATTTTCTTTCAATTGTGTCTATGTATAAAGACCTAAGCAATTGAAAAACTCTTGAACTAGTTCTTATGAGTCATTTCAACTAGTTATAAGAAAGATGAATACGATTAATATGAAAGCATTCATATGGCTAACCATTGGTCAACCATTTGTGAATCAACCAATGTACACGTTTAGGTACGGTTACTCAAACCTAAATGAATACATTTCATTTGTGTGTGACAAGATAAGTTTCGATCTAACGGTTGAAAGATATTAGCTTGGATAAATCAGGTTTTTCATCTAACGGTGATTATTGAATGCTTTGTTACCAAGGTAACTTAGATTGCAAACCCTGATTTGAAAACTATATAAGGAGACGTCTAGCAACTGTGCAAAACTAATCCCCACACCTCCTGTGTGATACTAGTTGGTTTGCTAGAGTCGATTATCCTTTAATCATAGGTTTCTTCTCGAGACCCTGTTGATTAACGACTGAAAGACTTCATTGGGATTGTGAATCCAAACGAAACTACTTCTCTTGTAGTTGAGCGGTCTGATCTTGCCATTTTCTATCGTACGATTTCAATTGAATAATTCACTTGAGATTATATCTCCGATAGGGCAAGATAAAAAAAAATCACAAACATCTTCGTCTCATCGTTTGCGATTCCACAATATCTAGTTTCGCTACCATACAATTTAGATTATTGTGAGGTGATTGATAATACTAGGTTGTTCTTCGGGAATATAAGTCTGGTTTATCAATTGGTTCTTCTTCACCTTGATTTTTATCAAAAGACAGAACAAAACTTTTAGGTTTATCTGTGGGAGACAGATTTATCTATCCTTGTAGACTTTTCTGTGTGATACAGATTTGTTTGCTGAAGTCTTCGACTTTGGGTCGTAGCAACTCTTGGTTGTGGGTGAGATCAGCTAAGGCAATCAAGTGCGTAGTATCCTGCTGGGATCAGAGACGTAAGGAGCGCAACTATACCTTGAATCAGTGTGAGATTGATTAGGGTTCAACTACAGTCTAGGCCGAAGTTAGTTTGTAGTAGGATAATGTTTGTACTAGGTCCCGAGGTTTTTTCGGTTTCCTCGGTAACAAAATTTCTGGTGTCTGTGTTATTTCTATTCCGCATTATATTTTGTTATATAATTGAAATATCACAGGTTGTGCGTTTATGAAATCCAACCTTTGGTTGTTGATTGGAAATTGATTGATCCTTGGATATTGGTCTTTGGTACCATCCAAGTTCATTATCCTTGTATTTGATAAAGACTCGCAGATTTCTATTTGCTTGAGTAAAATCAAATCAAGAGAGAGATATTAACTCCTCGATATACTTTTCTCTAGATTGAGTCTGACTGTCTAGTTGATTCTCTAGAATGTATATTGGAGTTAGTCCATACAGATTGATAATCGAAATATTGGGTGAGGTTGTTAGACCCCCACATTTTCAATTGGTATTAGAGCAGGCAAACATGTTAAAGACCTTATCAGTCTTTGTTTGTATGCGATCTGACTAGATGGACAGTAAAATCTATATAAACGCTTCACCAGGAATTCATTACAATCTTATAGAATGTTCTAAAAACCTAGTCATTCTCCAAAGGAAGTTGGATGAACAAATCCGTATCAACCGTGATCTTGCTGCAGAAATTGCAAAGCATAAGGATTTGAAGTCAAGTGTTAAACAAAGTATATGCTTTGAAAAACTTGATAGAAAACTTCTTAAATAATATTATTGATGTTATTCCTTGTATGTTTTGTGAGTCTCACAATCTTGCTCAACATACATGTACATGTTTTCAGAAAAGTATAAAAGTTGCGAGCAATCTTCACATGAAAGCTGAACAACTGTTTACTTATCTGAAAAGGTGTACAATGCTAACAAGAAATTCTAAACAGAAAAGTAGTGTTAGTATGGGAGCTTTTGCTTTAAAATCAACATCGCCTTTTCAATGGTTTCTCGATAGTGGTTGTAGACGACATATGACTGGTGATCTTTCGTGGTTTGTTTCCATAAGCTATTCTGAAGGAGGACCAGTTACGTTCGGAGATGTGAGTTGTTGTTAAATTAGAAAGAAGGGTACAATCAAGCTTCCCGGTGTTCCAGAAATCCATAATGTAGTCTATGTCAAAGGTATGACTGCAAATCTTATTTCTATTAGTCAAATTTGTGACAAAGTACATAGAGTTGTCTTCAATGCAAATGGATGTGACATTGTAGACAAAACTGGAAAAGTAATTTTTCAAGGAACTCGTGGTAAAAACAACCGTTATCTCCTCGATACTCAGTTTAGTAATTGTTGCAATTTGACTAAGGTGGAATCTACACATCGTTGGCATGAGCGTTTTGGTCACATCAATTATGGTCTCGTAACTAAGATCATTAACAAAGAACTTGTTAGAGGCGTTCCCAAAATCAATGCAAAGATTGATGGTGTATGTGGTGCCTGCCAAAAGGGTAAACAAACGAAAGTTCACCATAAGTCATCTCGAGATATTCTCACTAAAGCCCCACTTGATTTAATTCATATGGATCTCTTTGGACCAATCCAAAAATCTATTTTTGGAGGAAAGAAGTATACTTTAGTTATGGTAGATGACTACACCAGATTCACATGGGTAGCATTTCTTTCTCATAAGAATGAAACCCTTGGTGAGTTTAAGATTATTGTTAATAGAATCCAGAATGAACAAGGTCGCAAACTAAAGAAAATTAGAAGTGACCGTGGCACTGAAATCAAAGACACCAAAGTATTTGAATTTTGTGATAAACTGGGGATTATTCAAAAATACTCACCACCCATTACTCCTCAAGCTAACAGAGTTGCTGAAAGAAAGAATAGGAATATTCAGGAAATGGTCAGGGTCATGCTCCATAACAAAAACCTACCTCTAAGGTTTTGGGGAGAAGTTGTTCTCACAGCATGTTACTTGATCAATCGTGTCTACCTACGGTCAAAAACCCTAAACACTCCATATGAGTTGTGGTATGGTAGGAAACCCAACTTACACTATCTTAGAGTGTTCGGAAGTAAGTACTACATCCTAAAAGATCGGGAACAAAGAGGAAAATTCGATACTAAAAGTGATGAAGGTATCTTTTTGGGGTATGCATCTGATAGTCGTGGTTTTCGAGTGTTTAATCTCAGAACCCAAGTAATGATGGAATCTGCAAATGTCATCATTGATGATATTAGTGACTTTCATCATGATTTTTCTCCTGCAGAATTGCCTCCAACTGAGACAACTGAGAAAGTCAAAGAAGTTCCGGATTCAGTTGAAGTTACACCTACTGTTATTGATCCTGATCTTTCGAGTGACGAGGATAAAAATAATGATCAGACTATACCCGTTGAACAAGAACGTGTCCCCCCACGACACCTCTGGGTTCAAATAAACCATGATCCGAACAGTATCATTGGAGGAATATATTCTACTGCAAAGACTAGAGGACAACTTCAAAATTTGTGCAATTTTGGCTGTTATCTCTCTCAAGTAGAACCAAGGAATATTGATGAATCTCTTAGCGATCCCTTATGGGTAAATGCAATGCATGAAGATCTAAATCAATTTCAAAGACAAGATGTATGGAAGCTTGTACCTTGTCCTCCAAATATCAATATTGTGGGATCCAAATGGATATTTAAGAACAAGTCTGATGAATTTGGCACCATTATCAGAAACAAAGCAAGACTTGTCGCTCAAGGATACTCAAAAATCGAAGGAATCTATTTTGACGAGACCTTTGCTCTTGTGGCACGCCTTGAGTCCATCAGATTATTATTAGCTCATGCTTGTTTTCTTAAGGTAAAGCTATTTCAAATGGACATCAAATCCGCTTTTTTAAACGGTACCTTAAAGGAAGAAGTCTATGTAGCTCAATCTAAGTGATTTGAAAATCTTGACTTCCCAGATCACGTCCTTAAACTCAATAAGGCGTTGTATGGGTTGAAACAAGCACCTCGTGCCTGGTTCGAAAAACTGACCTCATCTCTTCTTGGGGAAGGTTTTTCGAGAGGAGGAGCTGATAAAACACTATTTACCAAGTGGAGTGGAAAAGATGTTGTTATTGCTCAAGTTTATGTAGTTGATATCATCTATGGATCAACATCAGAGAAACTTGCACAAGAATTTCAAGTTTCCTTTGGAAAGGAGCTTGAAATGAGCAATGTTGGTGAATTAAAATTCTTTTTGGGTTTACAAATTCAACAACACAAGGATGTAATCTACTTATCTCAAGAGAAATATGATAAAGATCTCGTCTCAAGATTTGGCCTCGATAAGTCCACTCTTAAACTAACTCCTCCTACCGCTGGTAAACTACTTCGAGATGATAAAGGAGTAAATGTAGATCAGAAACTCTATCGATATATCATTGGAAGCCTTCTATATATTACAGCTACTCGACCTGATATTGCTTTTAGTGTTGGTTGTCGTGCTAGGTTTCAGGCAAATCCTAAGGAATCTCATCTTGCAGCTGCAAAAAGGATTATACGCTACATTAATCACACTACAGGGTATGGTCTATCTTATACTTTTGATACTAACACTGATCTTACTGCCTATTCATATGCTGATTGGGCAGGCTGTGTAGAAGATAGAAAGAGTACTTCAGGGGGTTTCTACTACGTAGGAATGAATCTTGTGGCTTGGCATAGCAAGAAACAAAATTCACAATCCCTCTCAACATGTGAAGCAGAATACATTGTTGCGGGATCATGGTGTACTCAACTTCTATGGATGAAACTAGGGCTGCACAAGAGCCGGTACGGCCCGGTATTTTGTTGGAACCGGTCCCTGTACCTGGTGTTGACCGGTACCTCACTTTGAGGACCGGTACCTGTACCTGTACCTGGAGTTGTACATGTCCCTGTAATACCGGTCCGGTACAAGTCCGGTACCGGGTTTTTACCCACTACAATTATGTAACAATCTTCATCCAAATCTATTGATACTCAAAAGATGTCCCAGACTCCGAATCTGTCACATGCAGTGTAATCATTCATCAATTTATGTGTATTCAACAAAATCAAAAGATAACAAAAGGTATGAGACTATTATATTTAACTCAAAGAGATAAGAAAATCAAGACAACCATTATCTACTGTCCTAGATGAACAAAAGCAGCAACAACAGACATAAATTGAACAACAACAACAACAAGAAACCATTCATCACCAGCAGCAGATCAGACCCATCTTCTTCATGGCAGCCAGCTAAACTCCCATCTGATTTGAGTTCGATCGATCC
Source organism: Papaver somniferum (assembly GCF_003573695.1). Lineage (NCBI taxonomy): Eukaryota > Viridiplantae > Streptophyta > Magnoliopsida > Ranunculales > Papaveraceae > Papaver > Papaver somniferum. Next base: position 39,287,691 of record NC_039358.1, read on the forward strand.
AAACTTAAATCTAAGATCAACCCATATCGTCTAAATATTCATAACCATCCATATGTGACATCAAACCAACAGCAGTACTGCATTCTTTCTCAGATCTTTTACAGTCTCGGACCAAGATCCCTAATCTCTCTGACAAACCCTAAATCAAACCTGATCAATCTAAACTCGAATCGATTTTAACCCATATACTATTCAATATATCTGAACTTCATCGGCTTTAAATTAACAGAAAATCGATCTCCTAACACCTCAATCATCAGCAGTCAGCACACTATCTTCATAATCTTATCAAACTGCATATCGTTTAAATCTTCACAACCCAAAATTGCTTCAATCTCCTTCTCTTCTTCTCTATTAAACAGCATCAACTCGAGTATCTCACAACCCAAATTTATTTCTCAATTTCAATTCCTTCTCATACCAAATCAACATCTCAATCAGACACTAAAATATAGGTTTCCCAGAAATAAAATCACAAATCTTAACATGCAATTAAAGATTGTGAAGAATAAGAAGTAGTAAATATGGATCTAAAATTAAACCTAAATCAGAGATGGCGATTGAGATGCGAGATTCGGCTGCCCTAGAAAGAAAAGAAAAAGAAATGAATAAATGAATGAAGAATGATTCTCACATACTTACGTCTCTCAAAACCTAAGACGAACGACTACGATTAAATCTTAACTAAAAGAACAACAACTGAGATTAATCGGTACAGTTGGTCCGGTACAGGCCGGTATTCCCCCAAGAACCGGTCCCTGTACCGGTCTAAGACGGTTCTTAATCTTCTGTCCCGGTCCCTGTACCGGTTACTCCAGTACCGGTTCGGTTCCAGTCCGGTATTTTCGGTTCCAGGCCGGTCCAGATCATCTCAACGGGTTCTTGTGCAGCCTTAGATGAAACACATGCTTGTTGACTATGGAATCAACACTGGAGTGATGAGAATCTTATGCGACAATACCAGTGCAATTCGCATCACAGAAAATCCAGTTGAACACTCAAGGACTAAGCACATAGACATAAGGTATCATTTTATTCGAGATCTTTATGAGAATAGTATCATTACTATGGTATTTGTTCCCTCAGGACAACAATTGGTTGATATTCTCAACAAACCATTAGATACTGCTACGTTTCAAAACTTACGGCAGTCTATTGGTGTTGTTCTGGTCCATTAGTCATTCATAACTCTTGCCCCTGTGCTTATCTAAATCTTTTGGACAATTGATTTTGAAACTTCTTGCGGTGTAAAGTTGTTTTCCACATTTGTTTCTAGTAGACGTATCTTCTAAGTATCTTAGTGATCCAATAAAATCCTTCTTTTCTTGAAAAAGAAAGGTCGTTCTTGTTGTTCTCTTGGGAATGACATCAAATGGGGGAGAGTTCTTTTGAACTTGCGCTTAATTTTCATATCTTTGTGGGGAGTGCTACTGTGGAATTATTTAGGGGTTATCTTGTATCTTTATAAACTCCTTGATGAATGCATTTAGCCTCGGCTTTATGATTGCATCTGAACAAGTTGATATGTACTTTTCTTCGGTCTTGAAGTGTCTTCGTGGAAATTTCATTAGGATCCCGTTTTCGTACCTTTGCCAATTTTATTGACAAAAAGGGGGAGAATTAATGTATAGTTCACACTACAAATACATATGATTTACGTGCTTTACGGGTCATTATGTAAGGGGGAGTGGTTTTCATGTTGAGACGAAAGTATTGACTAAGGGGGAGTGATGCAGAACGGAAGCGTTCAAAGAGATGATAATTATCGCAGCGGAATAAAAATAGAAAAGTAACCGATAAATTTTTCCAGACCTCAAATTATTCTTACGAATAATGACTATGAACATAAATAATCCAGACCTCGCAACTCCGAAGAATCACAACTATGGATATGATGATTATTTAGACCTCAGGATGAACCCGACTATAAATAAAAATCACAAAAAAGTTAAACAAAGTTTAACATCAAAAATATAATTTAATTAATCAAAAAAGTCTACTAATTTTCGTTTTTGGAGCTCCTTATATAGATAACTCCCCCTGCACAAACTCTAAGCATAACAAAAATATAAAAAACTTATTTCCCAAGGTATCTACTGCCTTTAGGAAACTTTCCTAACTTATTAAAACTCTTAAAATAAACTTCTGGACTATTCTAAAATTATCCTAATTAATAAATTCGAATTTTAATTAATTTTCTACTAAAAATATCATTAATAAAGTACAAATAATAATATGAAAACATTAGATTTAGTTTCCATAAATCTCCCTTCATCAGGGAGTGATACATATCACCATAGTATTGTTGTCGAAGTTGTGATATGAGAACTTTGATGTTGTGTAATAATACTATGACATTGTATAACAATGATCGACAGCTTTTGTTTTCTCATTGTTATGGCTACGGAACTTCAACAACTATGATGTTGAATTGAACATCTATGGAATCATGGGAGTACTTGGAAAAGACTAAGTTTTCAAGTAACGTTGAAGCACCAAGGAGATCAAGCATGTGGACGAGAAGCTACAAAGTTTTATTTATTTTGTAATCCATATGTATTGATAGTTTCGTCACTAAAATTGACAAAGGGAGAGATTGTTAGAGCATTGCTCGGTCGAACTCGCATGCGTTGCTATCTCAAGCATGTTTGTAAATATTAGTGATCAAAACTATATGTCTTGATTTCTAGTATACTTATGATTAAGTCTCGGTCTAAGATAGTTAGGAGTAGTTGAGCTCCAGACTCCATGGTGATTATCTTGCAAAGAAGAAGAACTACTCAAGGAACCAGTGGAACTTCATCCGACCAAAAGGTATGTGGAGACTTGAACTCATCTTGTCACTCAAAAGTCTATATACTCTATATACTACTCTTGAGACAAAAGTCGTATAAGTATGATAGTTTTCATACATACACATTTGTTATTTCGAGCCGAGTTTACTCGCCTATCTTTTTCTCGAAATATGTGTTGGTAAGATTTTGCTTTAACCATCTTCATCTTTACCTGTGACGAAAGTCATGATGACGTTTCAATCTTAAAAATAGCTTTGATGACGATAGTCGATTCTTTATGTCTAACGACTGTTGTAACATTATAGAAGAATGTTTCAACGATTGAAATGTAGAGTTGAGAATATGTAACCACCTATGGATGTAAGCATATAGTGTGTTCGCACATTAGTGTATAAATCCATGTGCCGGAGACAGGTTGGGTACGCGTACTGGAGGAAATTCATGTCCGTGAAATTCTGTTGAGTTTGAAGTTTACGAACTCAAAAACCAGACACCTTAGGTACGCGTACTGGTGGAACTTTTTCACCTGAAAAGTCTGTTGAGTTTGGAAACTAAAACCAACACAAAATCCGGTAACTAAGGTACGCATACCCGTACGCGTACCCAAGCTAGTTATTTCTCAAATCGGTAGTCATGGACTTAAAACAATAAATTATAAGGAATGCAATCTTTGCAAACCGTGGGTATATTGTTCATGAATTGATTCAAATGAATCAAACCGATTTTGTTTCAATTGTGTCTATGTATAAAGACCTAAGCAATTGAACAACTCTTGAACTAGTTCTTATGAGTCATTTGAACTAGGTATGAGAAAGATGAATACGGTTAATATGAAAGCACTCATATGGCTAACCATTGTTCAACCATTTGTGAATCAACCAATGTACACGTTTAGGTACGGTTACTCAAACCTAAATGAATACATTTCATTTGTGTGTGAGAAGCTAAGTTTCGATCTAACGGTTGAAAGATATTAGCTTGGATAAATCAGTTTTTCATCTAACGGTGATTATCGAATGCTTTGTTACCAAGGTAACTTAGATTGCAAATCCTGATTTGAAAACTATATAAGGAGACGTCTAGCAGCTGTGAAAAACTAATCCCCACACCTCCTGTGTGATACTAGTTGGTTTGCTAGAGTCGATTATCTTTTAATCGTAGGTTTCTTATCGAGACCCTGTCGATTAACGACTGAAAGACTTCATTGGGATTGTGAATCCAGACGAAACTACTTCTCTTGTAGTTGAGCGATCTGATCTTGCCATTTTCTATCGTACGAGTTCAATTGAATAACTGACTTGAGATTATATCTCTGATAAGGCAAGATAAAAAGAAATCACAAACATCTTCGTCTCATCGTTTGCGATTCCACAATATCTAGTTTCGTTACCATACGATTTAGATTATTTTGAGGTGATTGATAGTACTAGGCTGTTCTTCGGGAATATAAGTCTGGTTTATCAATTGGTTCTTGTTCACCTTGATTTTTATGAAAAGACAGAACAAAACTTTTAGGGTTATCTGTGGGAGACAGATTTATCTATCCTTGTAGACTTTTCTGTGTGATACAGATTTGTTTACTGAAGTCTTCGACTTTGGGTCGTAGCAACTCTTGGTTGTGGGTGAGATCAGCTAAGGGAATCAAGTTCATAGTATCCTGCTGGGATCAGAGACGTAAGAAGCGCAAATGTACCTTGAATCAGTGCGAGATTGATTAGGGTTCAACTACAGTCCAGACCGAAGTTAGTTTGTAGTAGGCTAGTGTCTGTAGCGGCGTAATACAGTGTGGTGTTCAATCTGGACTAGGTCTCGGGATTTTCCTGCATTTGGGGTTTCCTCGTTAACAAAACTTCTGGTGCCTGTGTTATTTCTATTCCCCATTATATTTTTTTATATAATTGAAATATCACAGGTTGTGCGTTTGTATCGATCAATTGAATCCAACCTTTGGTTGTTGATTGGAAATTGATTGATCCTTGGATATTGGTCTTTGGTACCATCCAGGTTTATTATCCTTGTATTTGATAAAGACTCGCATATTTCTATTTGCTTGAGTAAAATCGAATCAACAGAGAGATATTAACTCCTCGATATACTTTTCTCTAGGTTAAGTTTGACTGTCTAGTTGATTCTCTAGAAAGTATATTGGAGTTAGTCCATACAGATTGCTAGTCGAAATATCGGGTGAGGTTGTTAGACCCCCGCGTTTTCAGGCTGGTCTTGTATTATATTTGTAATATATTGTTTTCATGCTCAAGCAGTATAATTATGTGATAATGCTAACTGAATTTTTCATTAGTCTTTAAGTTTTTGCTCATCTTTTTTTCTTTTTCTTTTCTTTAGAGTTATTAGAACTCAATCCCCATAATCAAATTTTAACAATATGCACTACTACTGCCATGCATATGAAGAGGACAACTATATGTTGCATTATGGCTCGCTAGATGTCTCTAAGCTACCCATGTTTTGCGTTATGGCTGGTCTTGTCTTATATTTGTAATATATTGTTTTCATGCTCAAGCAGTATTATTATGTGTTTATGCAAACTGAATTTTTTCATTAGTCTTTAAGTTTTTGCTCATCTTTTTTTCTTTCTCTTTTCATTAGGAGTTATTAGAACTCAATCCCCATAATCAAATTTTAATAATATGCACTACTACTGCCATGCATATGAAGGGGACAACTATATGTTGCTTTGATGATTGTTTTTCTACTTGACTCTCACAGTGGGAGTCTCACTTGCGATGTAGGACGGTATCCTCTGTACCTAAACCTCAATATCAAGTATATCAATCTACTAAATAATGGTGACTTCTGTGTTATTCAGCAATCAAAACAAACTCCAAAATTGTTGTAATTGAATATAAGGGGCTAGGGAAAAGAAGCAACAAGCACAGAGGATCCAAGACCCTTTGGCATATATGTATAGGAATTTCCTGATGTCAATCCAAGGTAGTCAATATCGGTTGTATCGGACGATATTATAGGTTTTTGTCGTGTATCAGGAAAAACCTTTACGATATGTAAAATATCGGCGATACAAGGATTGAACGATAAAAACACTTGTATCGGCCAGTACAAACCAATATATCGGTTCATTGATGAAGTGATAATATTGGTAAGGGAAATTTGGTAGAATAAATTATTTAGATCTGAAAATACGTAAATAGAACCCTTCCTCCTAATTATCTTGTTCTTTTGTACCCTTTAATTTGTACTATGAAGCTTTTGATCTTGAGAATTAATGCATCATACGACACTAATTTTTTTTAGATTGAAATATTTATAAATATTTAAGATTATATTCTTAATGATGTATCACCGGTAAAAACCGATATTATCTTTTGTATAGGTGTATCGGCCCCTAAAGATACGATACAGATACACGATATTAACCACTTTGTGTCAGGCATTGGAGAAAACTAAATGGACTTTGGAAAACGAAGTAACAAAATGTCAATTTAGTTTTATCCAATCCTCACCTCCGAAAATAACGATTTGTTTTCTCTAAGTCCAAAGTGAAGGTCATGAAAGAGATGTTGAATTGAATAATAGATTCAGTTGTCTTCAACATCTCATCCACAACTATAACTTTGTTGTTATTTCGCTTCAATTAGAGAATGGAGGGTTTCCTATAAGTATTATTGTACACTGAATGTGAGATGTTGGAGAAAACTAAATTTTGATCGTAAACAAAGGTAGTTTCATCCAACTCTCACTTTTAGACATTAACAATCTTCAAGATCAAGATCTAAACAAGTGAAGGTTGGAGGTGAGATATTTGAGGAAACTGAACCAATTTTAAAGCACATACATACACAAAAGGTGCTAAACAGGTTGAGTCTCCTACAACTTTCACTCACAACTTTAATACCATAAATAATGATAGAGGAATCTTGAATATTGCTTGGTACTTAAAACAAGAATTTTCGGACTTTGGGAAGACTAGCTAGATTAAATGTCCAGGAAGGGAATACTAAAAGCACAACAATACTAAATGCATGCTAGTATTAGTGGTACATGTACAACATAAGAATAATGCTCTAAAATGACAAGTTTGTTAGGGTCTTTGGTGGTTGTAGCTTCTTTTGAACCAAGTTTTGTAATATTTTTCCAGAAACTTGACATACCATTTTAAACCCCATCGGTTTAAAGTTGTTGTGATTTCCTAGTAGTTAATTAATCAATAAATCGATCAGAAGCCCCACCCCCATGAATACAATCACTATAATTGAGATATAGGTGGTTCGGTCTTCACTTACCTTTTGTTGAAGAAGTTCTCAACAAGCTTTGGATGATCCTCATCTTCAAATAGTAAAACGCAATGATGACTGTCGTGATGTCCGTTTCTCAACTATATCTTCTATCCTAATCCGAGACTTAATTAATTGTAGACTAGAAATCAAGATATAGTTTTGACAACTAAATTTGACAACAAACTTGAGATAACAACACTTGTGAGTTCGACCGAGAAATACTCTAACACTACCTACCTCTCTTTATCAATTAAAACAAAATATGGCAAATTGAGATGAAAATACACAAATGATAATGTTATCAGACTTGTGAATGAAAGAAATATAACAAAACATGAAGGGTGTCAGGGCATGAAATCTGGATATGAGCCATTTTGAAGTTTCTTAAATGTCGACAAGGAAACAGAAATGCACAAACGACCAACAATAAAAATAGAAGGCAAGATGAGTATTGCAGAAACATGTTATTTTTTACAGTGAGATCTCTCCTATTTGTTTTATGTGCAGTTCCTATGAGGCACTTGAGACATGGTAAAAACCAAATAAAATGAGATTGATCAGCTGTACCAATCTTAATAACTTTCAAATTTAAATATAACCTTTATTTTTTCAAAAATAAATAAATATAAAACACAAACAAAGAAGATAAAATTAGCACCCAGAAGGTTGAAGTGCTAAATCGCACTGGTATCATCCGCCACATCCTGCATTGAATGACAGCATGTTCACCATCCTACTAACACCACCAAATGGCAGGAACATATCATGCAAACTATCTTGTATTCATATGAAGAGGTGGAAACTGAAAACACTGGATAACACCAGAAATAATACCATGTCTCAGATCACACATCCAGCATTCAGAACCCGAATGCAGTCTGAGGGTTCAAAAAGAAGATCACCTGGTTCTGTCATTGTGATTTTGAAGTCGAGAAGTCACTAGAAATTGATACTAACAGATTTAAAGGCTTTTCTATGATGGGATGAAGAACGAGGGAGAGAAAGGTTTTTCTGTGATGGGAGGAATAAAGAGGGAGAGAAAGGTTTTTCAGCTAAATCATGTGTGACCCATAAGGCTAGGGTACAAATTCAGCTCTCAAAGAGTAATACAACTGATCAAATCTAGTTTAATACTGATATTTTGAAAAAAGTGCATAACAACCAGTATTTGAACTGTTAACAATACTGATATTTTTTCTTTTTTAGATTTATGGTATTACAACCAGTATTGGTTTTAGATTTTTCGTATTACTGACAATAAACATCTAGTATGGATAATATAAAAAAATATCTTACACAATATAAGTCTCTTAAAGTTTCTTGTTTCGCATATGTGATTCTTGTGTTGTTTATGTTTAAAATATAAAAAATATGTGAGTCAAAGGACGATTTTACACTTCAAAATATAAAGGACCGCAAATATCTTGTAGTTGCATTTGAATAATGATTTCGTTTGTTGATTTTTTTTACTTGGAGTCATGATTTAGTCTTTATTGTTATAAGTATGGTGGAATTTTCTGAAGTATATCATTATGAGTTGTCAGTTTTCCATAATTATCTAATTTATATGCATATAGTTATAAATAAAAAAATAAAAAAAGAACCAAATTTATGTTCGCCCTATCTTGTATATGTTAAAGAACCCTGGTGAAAATCAACTACTATTTGATCTTTCATTTATGATAGCATCATATTCCTTATACTATCGCAAATGCAAAATTTCATAGCATCTCTCGGTCGAACTCACAAGTTTTGTTGTGTCAAGCTTGTTGTAAATGTTTCATGCACAATTATATATTGATTTATATATAGTTTACTAGAGCTAGTCTTGGATTAGGATTAGAGATTGGTAGTTAAGCGTTTGAATTTACCGAATAACCCTAAAAATATTAAAGAAAAGACTGAAGGATAACGCAGACATCTACGAGAACTTCATCAACAAAGATATGTGAAGACTGACTACTCCTTATTCTATTATTCTATATATATACTGAGACAATGTCGTATGGATTTAATGTAATTTATGAATTGCAAATAAGAAGTTTCGAGTTCAAGCTTGTACTTGAAAACTTCGAAACAAAAATAAAGGTTGGATGTTCATAGTAGTTGCTTTTAAGGTTTATAACAATTTATTGTTCAAAAAACTATGATTCCTAAAGGAGATCCTAAAAATATCAAGTAGTACTAATGTTCACAAACCGATTTTTCAGTTCATGTATGGGTATAAAACTTGATGTTCCTGGAACTACAAAATTTGCTCCTTGTTCACAAATTGATTTAATAGTTTGTCGACGATGAACTTTTGGGTACGTTCATGAACTCTTTTAAATTTTTCATGGTTTACAAACTGATTTAACAATTTGCGGACGATCAATTTTGAGTATTTTCGTGGGCACTTTGAAATATTATTCACGCACAAATTGATTTAACAGTTTGAGAACTATTGTTCATGTACACAGTTCATGTATATCAATTGATTTATCAGTTTGCGAACTAGCTTGTTTTTAGGTGTTACTGAACTCCAATATTGCTTAATGGTTTTATGAGCTAACTTTAGTAGTCGGAAATCTTTAATCCATAAATTTTCCGGTTCACATCCATCTTTGTAACTTAAGAAAAAATTCTCATGCTTTTATAGTCTCCATTCTTCGGAGTTGATCTATATGAAAACTAGTTTATTTGGGATCAAAGTAATTCGTAAATATGAAAATTAGTTCACGAACTTGTTTTTCTTTAAGAAACTATTGCTTGAAATTTAAGCAATCTTGTATAATTCATCTTTATAAATAGAGGTTTCTCTGTATTCTAAACTCTCAATCCTGGCATGATGTGTCCTAGTTGCAGCTAGAGTCGTCCTATAGAGAGCTACATATGTTTTTTTTTCGTGAAACATAATTAGGTTATCACTTTATAGTATTTAATAAGGGAATCGTGAAGCCCGGTCAGACTACCTTTTACCTAATAGATCCCTGTCTATTCTAAGGTTCGCCTTTTCTGCTACACGGCCATTCAAGAACTATTGATTGAGGAATAAGATCGATATAAATTAAAGTTCTCTTCATCTCAGAATTTGTAATTCCAAAATTTATAAGCCTTTTTTTAGATCGATCTTGTGAGGTAGAAACGATTAGGCATATCTGAAAAAGGGGGATACAACAACCACACCCAATAATTGTTTGTCAATCTGAATAGACAAACTCCATATACTTTCAAGAGAATCAACTAGACAGTCAGACTCAACCTAGAGAAAAGTATATCAAAGAGTTTTATATCTCTATCTCTCAATTCAATCTGCAATCAGCAAATAGGAAATTGCGAGCCCGATTGAATATAAGAGAACTAACTTGAATGGTACCAAAGACCAATGTTCAAGGATCAATCAACAACCAAAGGTTGGATTTCCCAATTGATCGATTCAATGCACAACCTGTGATATTTCAATTATATAACAAAATATAATGCGGAAAATAAATAACACAAACACCAGAATTTTGTTAACGAGGAAAACCGTAAATGCAGAAAAACCGTGGGACCTAGTCCAGATTTATACACCATATTGTATTAAGCCGCTAAGACACTAGCCTACTACCAATGAACTCCGGACTGGACTATAGTTGAACCAAATCAATCTCACACTGATTCAAGGTCCAGTTACGCTCCTTACGTCTCTGGCACTTGATTCCCTTAGCTGATCTCACCCACAACCAAGAGTTGCTACGATCCAAAGTCGAAGACTTGATAAAAAAATCTGTCTCACACAGAAAAGTCTATTGGAATAGATAAATCTGTCTCCCACAGAACTACCTACGAGTTTTGTTCCGTCTTTTGATAAATCAAGGTGCACAGGAACTAATCGATAAACTGGACTTATATTCCCGAAGAACAACCTAGTATTATCAGTCACCTCACATAATATGGTAGAGAGAAACAAGATATTGTGGAATTACAAACGATGAGACAATGATGTTTGTGACTACTTTTAATCTTACATATCGGAGATAAAATCTCGAGCAAATCTTAGAGAAGATAGTACTCAATACGATAGAAGAAGTAAGATCAGAATACGCAACTACAGAGAAATGATTGGGTCTGGCTTCACAATCCCAATGAAGTCTTAAAGTCGTTAACCTACAGGGTTTCGTGAAAAACCTAAGGTTAAAGAAGAATCGCCTCTAGATTGTGCAACTAGTATCACACAGGGGTGCGGGAATTAGGTTTCCCAGTAGCTAGAGTTTTCCTTTATATAGTTTTCAAATCAGGGTTTGCAATCCAAGTTATCTTCGTAACAAAGCATTCAATATTCACTGTTAGATGAGAACCTAATTAGATTCAAGCTAATATCTTTCAACTGTTAGATCGAACTTAGCTTGTTATACACAAATAAAATGTACCCTCATTTAGGTTTATGTAACCGTACCTAAACGTGTACACCATGTTGGCTCAACAGTAGTTAAACGAGGTTAGCTATATGAACACTCTCATATCAACCTTATTCATCTTAACCATAACTAGTTCAAATGACTCAAATGAAACTAGTTAAAGAGTTGCTCAATTGCTATATTCTCATAGAAGTATACAAGAACACAGTCAAAGAAAAATCGGTTTGATTCACTCGAATCAATTCAAATGAAACATTATCTCCACGTTTTCCAAAGAATGCATTCCTTAATTATAAATGTTTAGTTTCAGAAGAACCATTCTAGAACTTTAACCACTCAGTATGCAAACGGGTACACATACTTAAGTGGCCAGTCTGATTTTGGGTTCGCCAGTATGCGAACGAGACCATACTTAAAACACTTCCAGAACCCAGCAGAAATTCCCGGACCTATACCGTTACGCAAGTATGCGTACCGATATGTGTACTTGGTACACGGAATTTACAACTACAATACGCATACGGGTATGATTACTTTAGTTCTGGTCATGGATCACATACATGCAAGAATGCACATTATGTTCATAATCCAATGATGGTTAAGTATTCTAACTCTATTTCAATCATTGAAACTTTCTTAGAGGATGACAATAGCCGTTTTCACACACTATTAACATCAAAGAATTTACAAGTTATTGAAATAATCATAACGAAACATTCCAAGTCTATACCAATGATTGGATCACAAAAACCATGTAAGATGTTTACTCGGCGATTTTCATTTGACTTTTGTCAAGAATATAAGATGAACTTGGTTGAAGCGAAAGCTTACCAACACATATTTTGACAAATATATAACGAGTTAAACTCATCTCGAAATCTCAAATGTGTATAATCGAAAACCTAGTAAGATGACATATGTCTCAATATAGGAGATAAAGTAGAAATAGACTTTCCAAGTGATAAATGTGTTTCAGTCTCCACATACCATTTGTGAATGAAGTTCCACAAGCTCGCCTTAGTAGTTCTTCGTCTTCAATTGATGAACGCCGTGAGGTCTAATGCTCAACTACACAATCTATCTTTAAGGAAACGTAAGCACGTCAACCTATTTGACCAGTTCTAGAGATGATCAAGAGAAGATTCAGCCGCTAATGACTCGACTAGTTATATATGAACGTTAATCTATATGAATTAATCTAACAACGATATAAATACCAAACTAGTATCACTAGATAAATCTCGAAAATTTACGCGAAATAGACTACTCGAACGTGTCAATCGGATACCAGACGAAGAAGATATCATCAGATTAGTATGAAGGGCAAATTAATTATTTTGCTTTGAACCACCTGGATTCCCTTATCCAATCTTTTGGGCGTCTTAGTATTTTTTTTTCCTTGGTCTTATACCTACCGAATTGAAGAAATCATTTTCTCATTCTTTTCTTCTTCTTAGTTCTCTCTCTTCTCTCTCTCTGTTCTTATCCTTCTGCGTGTGATTGAGAGATTAAAAGAAAGCTTCGTGATCGGTAGGAGGTGGAGAAGTCATGGAATAGTTGATAGTGGTGGTGTCGTTGGTTGTTGTTGATTCAGATTGGAAGGAGGAATTGAATTAGAGGTTAGGGTTTATACGAAAAGCTCATAGAAGAATTAAGAGATGGAGTTGGTGTTCTAGAAGAAGGAATTGAGATGGGTTTATGTTTAACTGAATGATATGAAGTTGTTTTGATGAAGAATCAGTAAGTTAGGATTCCTCAGAGAATTTAATTGGCGTTCATTTTGGTGAAGATTAGGAAGAAATTGAAGGATGGGTATTGAAGAACATGATGTGAATAACGAGGTGATGGTTTTATTTGATGATTTGGTGTTCAGAAGATCAATAATTGGGATTTTGAGAATTAGGGTTTGTGGGTTTGAATATTAGTTGAGGATGATAGAATTGGCACTGAATCAAATCAAAGTAAAAGCGGAAATTGATTAAATTGCAATGTAGATCTTTTGAGATTTTATTGGTTTAGTTATATGTAAATCCTATTTATAGGAGATTTTATTAATGAAAAAGATTTCAGAGTGTTCAAGCAATGTAGATCTTTTGAGTTTGGGTTTATTTCTTCTTCTTCTCCATATTTGCTCTTTGAAAATTCTACATTTGTCTTCCTATGTAGTGTTAGTGAAGTTATTGTCTTTGTTGTTGAGGTTCAAGTTGAGTCATGTGAATGTTTGGGTAGGTGAGAGTGTTATTGAAGACAAGAACTAGTTTTAAAGTTAGAATGATGATATGGTTGAAGTTGCAGGGGATATGAGTAATGTAGAGGTATTGTATTTCAACTGGTGGTGGTTCTGTAATTGTTGGTGGCGTTTAAGGGATTGTAGTGATAAATTTAACTGGGAATTGCTGGTGGTGATGGTTTGTAAGTTCTGAGTTGTACACCTGGTGATATGGTGTAGTGAAGTCTGTTGGTATGAGTTATAAGAATGAATGTATAGCTATTCTTGTTGAATGGAACTGAGTTAGCAGTGAAGGTTGTTTAATTGGCATAGATTGGATTGGGTCTAAGTGTATGAGTTATAGATGGAAAGAGTGTTGATGTTGAGATAAATCTGGTGGTAGATGAATATGAATTAATTAATAGTTGAGATGGTAGTGGAGCTGGAATTGCAGGTGGAGATGTCATGGCTAGTTGATGAGATGACAATGGTTGTGGTGCTACTAATATGAATGATATGTGTCGGATTAGTGTAGGGAATGATCTGAATTTGGTATGAGTTACAAATATGGATGATGGTGTGTGTGGAATACAAGAACTGTTGATGGGTTCTGCTGAGTTTGAAGATGGGGTTGAGCAGAATCGAATTTTTGTGAGAAAGGGTGATAATGAGAGTTGTAGGACTGTAGTTAGTGCTAGCAGTGAAAGCTTGGAAAAGCTGCAATTGCAGGTAGGCATAACTTTTGATTGTAATTTGAATTCAGGGTTTATTTAGTATAATTGAATTGATAATTATATTGATTGCATCATTCTAGTCTTAACAGGTTATGTGTTGCACCATGATTGTGCATTAGAGTTCTTTGGCATGTGCAAAGGCTCAAGCCAGAATCAGTTAGATGTCTGACTAGATTGTTTACCTGACTCAGTTAGTCTGACTGAGTTGAATCGTTGTGACTCATTGGATTCCCTGTTTTGACCTAAGTAGACTCAGTTGACCGAGTTAGATAATTGACCCGACATGACCTTGACCCTGTTGACCAGACTTTGACTTCTTTGGTCGGACATTGACCTGGACTTAGACGTTGACTGTTAGTTGACCTCTGACCGTCAGGTTGACCGTTAGGGGTCGTTAGTTGATTCGGATGGACTGGACCTTAGTTAATGGGCCGGTTTGGTGGACTTGGGCTTAGGACTAGTTATCCTATGTTGATGATTTGGAATCCTTATAGTTCGAGTTAGCTTTTGGTTTCCTCTATAAAGTTGTAGATATTCGTAAAACCTATCTAGTGGACTATAGGATCAACCTAATCGGATTAGTAAACCCTTAGATGAGTTAAAGTAGAAAATGGAAAGGTGTAGAACTATTACATAGAATAGTATGAGCCTTTGAATAATTTCTTAGAGTGTTTGTGTGATTAACAGTTATTCTAAATTAACAACGATCGATTCAAAGGATGAACCAATGGATTGATGATCTCGAGGTAGGCGAGGATTTGTCACTAAATCAGGTGGGAACTCTGTAACCTTCTTATAATCATTAAGATTCTTTTCAACAGCGAGCATGATATGCCTTTACTTCTTGTGAGCATATATGTGTGTAATTGAGTGGGCATGAGTTGTGATATGTGTTACCTAGTATCCCCTCAGGGAGTGTCTATGGCTTTCCCATGACTCCTTGCTAAGTCTTATTCAGCACGGGAAGTGTAAATATTTTATAGCACGAGAAGTGCAATATAGCTATATCAGCACAAGGGTGTAAATATTATTACTTTTTATTTTATATGGTAAATTTATGTTTTTATTCAGCACGGGAAGTGTAAATAGTACTACAAGGTATTTGGGGAAAACTGTCTTATGCATATCGTGTTGGATTGATCGCATAATATGTTTTTCCTTTCTAGAAATGCTATATTTCGATGTTTGTTGATTTTTGGGTGAGTATTTTGATGTGTGTTTGTGTTATTTTCCCTGTGAGGAGTGTCTATGATTTCCCCATGGCTCATTGCTAAGTCTTATTCAGCACGAGAAATGTAAATATTATATAGCACAGGAAGTGCAATATAGTTATTTCAGCACAAGGGTGTAAATAGTATTACTTTTTATTTTATATGGTAAATTTATGCTTTATTCAGCACGGGAAGTGTAAATATTACTACGAGGTATCTGGGGGAAATACTCTTACGCATGTTATGCACGTTGGATGCTTAGTTACTGTTTTGTAGAAATATGAATATGTTAGTGATTACTTGAGAGTTATTTATTTTCATTGGGAACCCCTTTGGAATGATGTGCTCACTCGTTCCCACTTCATTTTCAGTTACACAAAGAAATGATGCATGTGATATTCGTTTTCGTAGCATAAAGTTTTAGCGAACTGAAGATGTTTATGTATCTTATATATATGTATTATTTTTATTAATATATTCATATCACTTGAGAGATTTTCTATTTGTATAATATCAGAGAGTTTGGGTTTTGTTATTAGCACTTTATGTAATTATGATTTTTAAAATCGGGAATCTAGGCTTGATGCTTCAATTAGGTTGTAATCCTATTAGCTAAGCATGTGATTAGGTTGGGGCGTCACATTATCCTAGTCCGAGAAATCACTGTAAGTAGACTAGAAATCAAGACTTATAGTTTTGATCACTAACATTGACAAACAAGGTTGAGATAGCAATGCTTGCGAGTTCGACCGAGCAGTGCTCTAACAATCTCCCCCTTTGTAAATTTTAGTGACAAAACTATCAAAACATATGGATAACAAAATAAATAAACTTTGTAGCTTCTCATCCAAATG
Source organism: Papaver somniferum (assembly GCF_003573695.1). Taxonomy (NCBI): domain Eukaryota; kingdom Viridiplantae; phylum Streptophyta; class Magnoliopsida; order Ranunculales; family Papaveraceae; genus Papaver; species Papaver somniferum. The sequence goes on from NC_039358.1 coordinate 39,304,129, forward strand.
CTTGATCTTCTTGGTTCTTCAACATTACTCGAAATATTCGTCACTTCCAAGTACTCCAATGATTCCAAATGTGTTCAATTCTGCATCATCGTTGTTGAAGATCCATAGCAATAACAATGAGAAAACAGTTGCTCTCAATCATTGTTATACAATGTCATAGTATTATTACACATCATCAAAGGTCAATTGTATCACAACTTTGACAACAATACTATGGTGATATGTATCACTCCCCCTTAGTCAATACTTCATCTCACAATGAAAACCACTCCCCTTACATAATGATATGTAAACCATATGTATTTGTAGTGTGAACTACGTTAATTCTCCCCCTTTACTATCTCAAGCTTTTTTTCAATGTTAGATGCACAAAATAATGTTTTAATTTATAGTCTACTAAAGTCAAGTCTCGTGTAGCAGCCCAATAATTTGTCATGTGATTATTGATTTATGAATGCACAATTAATAATAATTATGTTGCTGATATTTCAATATTTGTGGTAAGCGAACCATACGGTTGGATAGTTTCCTTGTTTAGTTGTCGGTATCTAAGTTTCTGACTTTGTGTGCATTGTATTTGGTGATGTTAATTTATCTTAATAACATATTAGGGATTTATAATTCAGAATTTTTGGGCTTAATCTTCACAATCGTTAGGCATATGATGGGCTTCTACATTGACACTTAGGGTCCACATCATTGCTTGATTATTCCTAAACAGTTGTTTCCTTTTTTAATTCTCTCTCTTTCTGTCTTTGCATAACCGTTTTTCCTAAACAATTATCCTTATTTTTCTCCATCATTTTCCTGTTTAATCTAGATTTATTCGGTTTTGGATCTTAGATTCACCGAGTAAATCTAGGAAATAGTAATATGTTGTTTTATTTTTCAATAAAAATATTGTGTTCTTCCAATATTTATGTTTTATGTTTTAGATTTCTGTTTTTTTTTTTAGTTTCAATAAATTTATCAATGGCTACTACATGCTATTTGTTATTTCATTACGTTTATATAACGGTTTTTTATTGTCATTGGGGCTTTCTAATGAGATTCTATGAAACAATCAATATATGGATTTGTTACAACATAGTTTTTCTTCAAGGGCTATTTTGCGTTTCCTCCCCTCCCAAGATCGCTAATTAGCGTTTCCTCCCCAAATAGATTGAAATTAGTGTTTTCTCCCATCGTTAGGTATTCCGTCCAAGCCTTGGTTAGCTGAGTCAGCACCTGTGCACGCGTGACACAAATTGTACACGTGTAAATTGAAGTACCTGAAATACCTCTCATTATTCCTATTGCTTTTAATTTTCAAAACCCTGTAAAATCATTCTGAATTTTATGGAGAATTTCAAATCGATTAACCAATCAGTTTCGATGAACTTAGTATGGGTATTCAATAAGTTCTTGAACCCATCTTCTAATCTTGCCATAACTATGTCAATTGAAATTTTCAAGTTATTCCGGTCACTAGAAGAAGATGAAGAATCAACAGTGGTACATGACTCTAAACTCCGTTGAATCTCATCAACAACTTGTAAGTAATTATTATCTTCTTGACGGTGATCACCATGACAGAATGTCATATATTCATCACCATCGTATATGTGGATCAGTTTTTCTGCTTCTGAAATGGAATTTCCCGGTGAGGATGGAGATGCCGGAGACGATGACATTTATGACCAATCAGGCGTCTAGATTCACTCTTATCATCTCTTTCTTCCCTGACTTAATCCTAACTTTAACCCTGTTTTCATAGACAGAGATTCAAAGATCTTGTCAACTCTTCTTTCTCTATACGATCGAATCGTCTTTCATCAACTATTTTCGGTATATAAACTAAAATTTTGCAAAGAAGCAGTTTATTACAGTATCGATAATCAATTAAAATCGGCGTGATTACCACCATCATTTAGCAAGGATCGAGTTGTTCGACTGGTGAGACGACAAACCGGTTGAGGAGGTGTTTTCCCCATTAGTTTTGATTAAAACCACCTTCTCAAAGCCCTCTTCACTGCAACACTAACTTTGAAACTCCTGCAAAGCCAACAACAACAACACATACTACTCAATTCATCTCAGCTTCTTCCTTCTATGTTAAGCCAGCTACATCATCTAACCATCTCAGCTCAACGTGCAAAACCAAATCTATCACCTCACCTGCTGGTCTATTCTTCAACAGCATCTCAAAATTCATTTCCATTTCAACATCTGCTTCTCATACATCCACCAACTTCAATCTCAGACCATCTTGTTTGCAGCTATACTAACACCATTAGCAGCAGCTTCATCCTTTTCATAGAGAACCTATTAACTACTCTTCATTTTATTCATTCTGCAGCATCTCGGTATACCACACCTGCTATTCTCATTCAATCTCCATCCCTGTACATAGAATCACATTCACAACATATGTACCTTCACTTGTCCCAGCACACATCTATGACAACAACATTTTAGACCTGCACTCCATTTTGTACCCCACCTAAACACCACAGTGCAAACCTCAAGAACTCAACACCAACAGCTAGCCTTCTCCTCTGATTTAGCACAAACAAAATCCTATCCTGTATCGATTCACAGCTTCAAACAATTAAGAGACAAATCCTAAATTCAGAAACGGACACCATCTCACTTAGGTCAGTACCAGATCCAAATCATATCACCTGTGATTTCTCGAATTCAAATCAAACACATTGACAAGAACCACCAATTCAGGAACCCTAGACTTATTTCTCTCAATTTCTTTAAAAACCCAATTTTTTCTCAATATGATTTCTTCATCAACAAAAACCATGGTCTCTTTCGTCGACTCTTCTTTGTCCCTTGCATCTCAGGTGATTTCACATGGCGGTAAGTCATCTGGTTATGATTGGAATTTCATACATACAAGAACTGTAAGAAGTCATTTTGAAGATATTACTATTCAATTCGTTGAGTTTGTTCTGAAATTGATTCATATTGCTATTAGATAAAACAGAAAGAAGAACACCGGAAGTCAATGATTGTGAGACACGAGGTTATTTTGGGTAGTTTACTAAAAACCAAAAATTGCCATGCGTACAGGTGTTGACTCAGCTAACCAAGGCTTGGATGAAATATCTAACGATAGGAGGAAACACTAATTTCAATCTATTTGGGGAGGAAACGTTAATTAGCGATCTTGGGAGGGGAGGAAACGCAAAATAGCCCTTTCTTCCAAATATTGTCTTTACAATCTCATCAATCCAGACTAGCGGAAGGAAGGACTATAAATATGTTATGTTGGACGAAATCTGATTCTGTTGTTCGTGTGGAAGATTATTCAGGATTTCCATTACAAAATTCGAATACCAGACTGATTTTGATACAACTTCTTTCGATGGACAAGACAAAGGTATGTGATTTGGAAATTAAATTGAAGAAAAATCTTAATCTTACATATGTGATAATTGAGGAGTATGCAATAAATGGGAACAAGCCGATTTGAGGAATGATCAAGTTATTCTTTGGAGCATCTTGTGTTCTCACTTGTAGGATCAAGATTCATGTTAGTCTCTTCCAAATTATTTGGTTTTATGTAATCTCATAAATGTAAATCACATTGCATGCTTGTTGTGTTAATATGCACTGTATAATGATGAAAAAAGGGGTATTATGCAACACCTCTTACATATAATCCTTCAAACCTCAACTTGAATGAGGTAATCAAATAATAAATTCTATGGGCTCTTCAATGCCCCTCATTCCTTCAAAAAATGCTTGATTATTTTGCCCTGTGAGGATATGTTTGGAAAGGAAAAAAATTAGAGAATAAAACTCTCGAACCTATCTATCTGTTATGTTTGTTCTTCTTCATACAACACCTGTAACGGTGAGAGAAATCCGAGGAGGAGTCAGGTGAAAAACCAAAACCATGTGAACCCTATTCTAAATTTCCAAATTCAACTCAGAGAAAAGAAAGTGATGATTATGAACTTCTAAATTAGTTGATCTCAGTAGGAACTTAAGAATAATTGAAAAAGATTTTGGTGTTCTTGACTGAAAATAAGGTATGAATTCATCCTTATTGCTACTTGTTCCACTGTTTGAACTTACTTACTTGAACTTATTGACTGATTCAACAGATCTTAATAGTCTCTAATTTGTCATCTCTGTTTTGGAAAAACCTAGGTTTTCATTTGAAATTGAGTTTGGTTTTTCATATTACTGAGATTCATAGTGCTAGAATTTGATAAAGATTGATATCATGAATCTTCAGATCACCATGGAACTCGGTTTCTACAAGAGAGTTGGGATGAATTAAACATTTTATTATTGTGAACTATTTTGTCCTGAATTTAGGTATTTAGTTATTGGCCTGGGTTGAGACTCTCACATAGGAGAGATAGTCCTCTGAATGAGGATTCAGTCTGATAATGAATATTCCGTTCTGATTCATATGTAGTGAGATATACTATTTTCCGGAATTCCTATTGTATACTCCAGACAGTTCCGTTTCATTAACTTCAACATTGATACATTCTGAATTAGCTTTGGTTCTATTAAATAGCTTTAGAGATTCCTACAATGATTTGAGATTGATATTGAATACTGTGAATCAGTAATTAGACTCAGATTTATGGTTAGATCAGTTTGTAATGTTATGTGTAGGTCAATTTCAGTAGAATTGTTCTATTTTTCTAACTTAAATTCTATATGATTAAGGTGTATTTGGATTCGATAGACGGGCTATGAGGATTAAGGTTTGAGTTGCGAATTGAGGTGGGAACTTACACCAACTCACTACTATCCATTGATGCTTATTTCACAAAACTATGCTTATATACTTTAACAAATTCATGTATTCCTCTTGATATCTATATGTTATTGTGGTACGCGAAGTAGATATTTTGTTGTCAACTTATATTTTATAAATTTATATTTATTATTAAGTGTGGTTTATGTGTATCTATAAAATATTGTTGAATTGTACTCGGGTATATAGGTAATAGCAATTTGCTGAGCAATGTGTATATCCTTATCTTGTTTTGGGAAAGGGTACATTTAAAATGAAAGGCAACAGTAGGGTGCTGGGTTCTTGGGTGTTTTCTATTTTCTTTTGTCTTTCCTTAATTTGGAAAGAAATCTGAATTAATCTTTAGGTTGTGAATCTTGTGATCGTATGTAAAGGGAACAATCAGGTCCCTGACTTTGGTATACAGAATGGATTCTCCCACATCTTACATTTATATCTAATTTAAGTACTTATATTTGTGGAAGGGCAGGCACTACTACCTAACAAGGTGCGTCATCGCAACCAATAAAAATAAAAGGGAGAAATAAGCTCTGTATGCATGGATGTTTACCTTAAGTATTTCTTTAACTTAAAGTTTATCTATTATTTGGCGTTTTAGATTATGGTATATAGATTTTCCTTGAGTGGGTAGTGATGTTCTGATGCATGATACGAGAGGCCTCTTCATGATAAGCGTTTCTACCAATAATAGATTGTTCTATTTATACTTTTCTTAAATGCTTGTATATAGAGAATGCATTAGAGCGTGGTACTAGTAAGGTACAAATCTTATACAACTATGACGCCGAAATAGAGCTGTCAACGGGGTAAGCTAGGGTCAACCCGGCCCTAGCTTGGAAAGTCGTGGACGGGTTAGGGCCAGCCCTAGCCCTGTTATTATTCATGAACAAGCCTAAAACCCCAACCCTAATCCTAGGCGGGTCATCCCGGCGGGTTGACGGGTTGGCTGGTAAATGTTATCAATTTAAATAAAAAGAACAAGGTGTTCACTTAACATACTGACCACTACACCATGCGAGAATTGTTGATGTATTGTCCCTGTTAACTAAATAAATAAGGTAGTTACGGTACTTTTTTCCATTTAAAAACAAAAACCCTACAGAAAATTTCCTTCGACATTTCTTCTTGGTTCTTGCACATCACCGTCTCTTTCCTTCTTCGGCTCCTCCGCCTCCTTCCTTTTTGACTCATTCTTGTTTACTTTTTCTCTACTATTCTACATCAAGATTTTTTATGGGAAACAACCTCTCCTCCTTCCTCTTTGCTTCTTTGTTGTTACACCTAGATTTTTCTAGGAATTTGTTGATAATCAGTTAATTTTTTTTTAATTCATCAGTTATTAATATTTGTATGATAAAAATCAAGATATATACTTTGGTTAATATTATGGTTGCTTGATTTGTATGGATGAAAAGGATAGACACTGACGGGATCTTCAAATTCTAGAGTTGTTTATTGTTTATCATACTCGTATTTGATAGATCTATGTTTGTGAATAATTAGAGTTAATAAAGATTTAAATGTATATGATTAACATCTTGATTGTGAATAATTACAGTTAATAAAGATTAGATGTATATGATTTAACATCTTAAAAATAAGAAACGAACGGGAATAAGGTTTGATCCAGCGAAAAATCAGGTCTAGCCGGCTAGGTTTTTTCTATTTTGTTAAAGTTATAAAACTTAACGGGTTGGAGGGTAACCCGCGGGTTAACCCTAACCCGGCTTATTTTCTAGTAGGGCTATAAATGGCAACCCTAACCCGTCCTGTTTAAGCAACAAACCAAGCCGAGCCGGGGTGAAACAAGCCGGGTTAGGGTCAACCCGCGGGCCGGGTTATAAATTGACATCTCTACTCCGAAAACTTCAAGAGTACTTTAATGATCATTTGGGGATGCGAAAGAGTCACGACTGGCTACTCCAAAGGAAGATGTTTCTCATAGTATATCTGTTTGTTGAATGAATGAAATTCTACTTACATAGCATGTTGAATGTTTCTTATTCGTTCTGAAAATTATATAATTATGTATTCAATCATGTGTAGATAACGTTTTGGGAAAAACTTTCATTCTTATAAATCAACTTTGATGATTACTTTTGAGTAATGTAAATATCTGTTGGGATTGTTTAGCTCACTATTTTCATCTCACTTTAGTGGCAGGTAACATTAGTGTAAGTGGTAAAGAAGCGGATGAAAGCGAGTATTGCGTGCGGGCCGAATAAAGTGTTTTAGCTTACGGTTTGGGAGATCACTGTCGATCTCTTCTGTTTTGGTGTTGTACAGTTATATATATAACTTTTTGGAACTATTGTGTTATGTTGTAAGTAAAAAAAACTCCAACTGTTGTATCTATACAAATATCACAAACACATCATCTTTACTGTACATAGTTTGTTTTTTTTATAAGAAAGAAATTTATTGAATGTGCCGAATTACTTAGAGTTATTACAGGAAAAACAAAACAAAGAAAAACAGTAAAATGTAGAACCACCAACATCGAAAGGGACATGATGCGGTGTTGGACACACATGTGTTTCCTCATTAAAAACCTTGCCAAGGAGATTGGCGAAGGAAAAGAGTACAACGCGATAAGTCCTAAGAGATATAATAGAGATAAGCATACGGGAGTAACCAATACAATAGAGGAATTTCATAGGTCTAGGAATGCTTGGTGCTCTATCGGTACCCAAAGAGTTGTCTTCTAATACTGGCGATATGTTAGATTCCACAAACAAGTTGTTGGAAATGAGCACCGTTGCTCGAGATAGCTCTATCAATATGGATTCCTGAGCCCTTCTAGCAAGAATGATAGATGTGTCACGTCGGCCTGACCAGGAAGGGGTCCTGCTAAACGAGGATTCAATTGGTGAGTGTTGAGGTTGCATCTTCGAAAAAACACCGCCTTTGGGATCACCAGCCCAAAAAGAAACCAGAATAACATAGCCAGCATTGATTTCAACATCATGATGGTTCAAAAGAGCCTTCATTTTCCTAGTCAAATAAGAAACCCAAAAGTAGATCAAGTTACAAACTAACATCACATAGACACAGAACATATCAGATAGGGATGGTAACATTAAATCCAAATACAAACACAATATATAAGAGGTGGGAATGCAAGATTGAAGCTATATAACCTATAACGAAAAAGCTGCTAAAACTGTACAAGATACGAGCAAAATAAAATCCTATCAAGGCTGAATACCAGAAACAGGAAGAGGGTTGAGAGGGAGGGCAAACTAAGTAGGTAAAACAAGATGTGACAAAAGAAAACTACAAAAGGAATTCTAGTAACCCACTGTATCTACTAAAAAAGATTGGCAATAACCACTGAAGAGAATGATAAGTGTTTAATACTATATAGTGTTAACTGTCTACACACTAATGAACTTGGAATGAAGTCGTCACATAACTAATAATTAGTAAAAATTAAAATATTTCGAGTAAAAAAATTTGAAGAAACTGGCTCATGTATAGCCAAACCACTAATCAGCTGGTGACATAACTCTTCTTAGTTTGCAGATCTTAATTGAAAACTAACCCATTTTCCGACGCTTTTGATCGCACAAAACAACCAAGATTGATAAGAAAAATTTAAGAAGGAGAAATACAAGGGTTGGGGGAGAAAAAATTTGGGTTTTGTAGGTACTTGTTAGATTGTTAATCAAGGGATTGAAACAGGACTTACCTGGGGAGCTATTCGGATTAGCGGAGTTAGGATCAGGTATAGGGATGGACTTAAAAAGTTTTGACAACGTCATAGATTACTAGAAAAATATAATGCTGATTAAAATGATACTAATAAATAAATTCTAAGATATTAACAAAATCTGAAAGCTTACAGACCTTAATCAAACAAAATTTTTTACAAGAACACTTACAAATTACATTATCCCTTCTACTCTATCCTAATCAAAACCAAAGAAAACCTAGCAAGACTAGAGGACAACCATAGAAATCTTAATTTGAATCCTACAAAGCACATTTTATCACCATTTAGCTACAATGTCGCTGAAAACATCCTTCCAAATGTATCCACTCACCTTTCACTGTCCCCAAAAGAACATTCACAACCCCTTCCAAAAACTAATTTTAGAAAGATCAATTTACAAATAAAAAACTCAAAACATTTTCCTAGTAAAAAGCATACTAGATTTTTAAAGTTTTAAATCAATCTGAAAAGCACTCAGGTATTTTATTTTTTAAAACAACGAAACAAACACAATCAAAAACAGAACCAGGTGGGCAGAAAGGGTTTACTTATCCTTTTACGGATCCCAAAAAAAGGATTTTTACCTTCCTGATACGAACTAGGGAACCAAAATTTATTGATTCAACTAAATCCAAATCTAAATTCGTTAACAAATTACAACAATTCCTCTAGATTGAAAGGAAAAGATTTTTAACGTACCATATTTTAAAGAGGGTTTTCCTCGAAATAAACATCAAGGGTTTCTTATTTTTAAGAAAACTTCTAAAACCAATCAATAATCCCTCTTAAATTGACTAAATTCGAGCAGGGATTCATTGATACAGAGGCACTGTACATAGTTAATAATGTTTAATATAAAGGAGTATGTTCTATTTTGGACTTCAAATGAAAATTTTCATTTTCTATTATCCTTAACAGTTGTCAAATTTTTGTATAGGGTCAATCAGGTGCATTTGGCCTTTATTTAGGGGATTTGTTTTATAGTTCATTCTTTGAAAACTAAATGATATGTTCTTTTTTGTTCATCCCTCTGTAATTAGATGAGTGGGTTGGGTATTAGGTTAATTAGCTCTTAAGATTCTGGTTTAATTGTCTTAATTATGGGTTATAGAATCGGGGCGCTACATCTTGAACTAGGGTTAAAGTATGGTAGTTGAGTATCGGACACCAATGAATAACCCTCGTAGATTGAAGACTGGAGATCAAACGAAGAAATTGGAGAACTTCATCGACAAAGAGGTATGTGAAGACTGAACCATCCTATTTACTCATTGATCGTTGTCGTATGCGACAAAAATAATATTATTTTTTCACTACTCAAAATATATTATATAGCAAGGGCAAGAAAGGATCGTTCTCACATAGAGGTCTTGGGTTGTTAATATGTTTCGGTTCCCTATAAAGAACAATGGGGCGATTTTGTGATTTTTATGTATCTAAAATAAATTAAAAGCAAAACAAAATGAGAAAATATTGGACAAAGGTTTCATCTTCAATTGTAAACAAGTATTGAATGTATGAATATAATTTAGATTTAATCTCGCTATTATGAAAAGCCCAAAAGTATCAATAGAGCAAGTTACTCCGATAATTTCCTAAAATCGTTGCACTTACATGTAAAAAAATGCAAGTATAAATACTACCTAGAAAATAACCCGACGCCTTGCGCTAATCAAGTCCAATTCCCAAAAGTGAATTAAGAATGATGAAATAGGCTAATCAATGAAATACATTGCACAAACAATTCGAAGAAAGGTCGATTTCTACGTATGATTACATGAAGGTATCATTCCAATCCATAATCATACCATGCTACTCGTATTCAAGGTTATCGCTCGATGATAAACCCTAAATTAACTATAAATAAATGTGAGTTCAATCAATACTAGACTTAATCAAACAAACATTCAGTCATATTGCAATACATCAATAATGTAATTATTATAAACAATAGATATTGAACGATAATATTGAGAGGAAACTAATTCATAAATCAAACAACATGCTTGCAAAATCCGACTACATCTTTAACCAATAAAAGATAATCAACTACTTATATTAATGGAGTTCATAACAAGAATATAGAGAAAGTCTATCATGTTGTAAACCCTAAAAAAGTGGTAGAAGAAATAATAAAATCCCCCACCCTAAGAGAAAACAAACTCTTCTTTTTTTGTCAATTTCCATGGAGGATACTCTTTTTAAAGAATTAGGTTAATCCTTCCCTAAGTCCTCATCCAAGTAACTAAACAAGCCCATGTGTCTAAGTAGCCCAAGTAAGAACTCAATCAAAACTGGTCGGGAAAAATATGGTTCAGTCCAAAATCTCATCCAAATATACTATTTAGTCCACACCCGTTTAACTAGGTACAAATCTCGTCCATATGACTCATGATGACGTCACCAATTTTAAAAAATATAAAAACAATTTAAAAACGATTTATCTTTCGAACCACTCGTCCAAAATTTATAAACTTTATATATTCGGAAAGCTATTTCCGATAGCTACAAAAAGAGTACATGTATGACTATATAATTTTCACTTTTAAAAAAAAATAATTTTCACTTCGTTATTTAATGTGTACAAAAAAGTGCACCTGCACGAAAATTCAAAAGTTTATGCAGACGGTGTTTTACATGTGCACCATTTTGTCCATGCCTACAAAACCTGCATGAATTAGTCATTCATATCCACTCTCAGACCTACTTTTTCATGGAAATTACACTGGTATGTACAACCTTGCAAAACATGCATGAAACTGTTTATTCATAACCACACACAAACCTACTTTTTTACTGGAATTACACATATGCACCAATATGCACATCCTACAAAACATTCATATATAAAATGTTTTGGCGCCGCTCCCCGGCAGCGGCGCCAAAAACTTGGCAGGCCTCGAAAAGGGTATTAGAAATTATCCCCGGCCAAAAACTTGGTGGGCCCGGAGATATGTATAAAATTAAGCGCAATAAAAACGGGGGCCTACAGTAATACCGCAAGTGCACGGTCGTCGGTTGTAGCTCGTGCAAGTACGGGTCGATCCACAGAGATCGGGTTGTTTTGGAGTTTTCTAGCTATTTGGGTTCCTAAATTGTTGTTGGGCTATGAAGCCTTTTTGGCTTCAATTGGGCTTAATGGGTTTGTTTCAAAAAATGAACTGAGTTTGGGCTCAGTTAGTCTTTGAAGTGCAAATGGGCTTTGGGCCTTTGATTGAGCTTGGGCTCAATTTCACCCTAACAGTGAAGTGATCTTTCACTGTAATTTGGCTTTGGGCCTTCTGGAATGAAATGTATTGGGCTTGGCTAATGAACTAGGCCTTTGGGCTTCACTGAATTGAACTTGGGCTTAGTTGGCTTGGAGAGGCACAGCAGTAGCAAGACTGCACAGCAGCTGCACAAGCAGTGCAAGTAGCAGCAGCAACCTGGCAAGACTGCACAGCAGTGCAGCAACAGTGCAGCAGAGAAAGCAGCAACAGCAATAGAATGTACAAGATGAGCAGTGCAGCAGCAGTAGAAAATGCACAGCAGTGCAGCAGCAACAGAGTTGCAGCAGCAGCTGCAGCTGCTCAAGCAGTGAAGAAAACAGCAAACAAAATGAAAGATACAACAGGGCAACAGCAAAAGCAAAGAACAAAACAAGATAACCAAGGCCTAAGGCCAAGGGCAAGGTTGTGGAGAAACTGACATGAAGCAAGGCTAGGCAGAAAAACAGGCAAACAAATAGAATGAGAAGAAAACTAGCTTGCTATGAGCACTAGTTTCTCCCAATGCACAACCAACACTACAACCTAAGCATGCAACAAGAATGGCAAGAAAATCAGCTTGCTATGAGCACTGATTTCTTGCCATTGCACAATCAGCACAAAGCTTCACAGATGTCTAGCCTAGCATTCCTTCAAATGACAGTGAATTAAACATGACATCACACAAACATTACATGGCAGTGAGCATAACAGTGAACATTTAACAGTGAGTAGAATTGACAGTGAACATCAAGCATTAACAGTGCATTAACAAACAATTTTGAACATAAACATAACATGAAATAAGCATAACAGGAACATAACACATTGAACTGAAATTAACAGGATATTATAAGACTTAAAATTGAACTGTGGACTAAAGTTGAACTAAAATTAACAGGACATGAAAATTAACAGAACTTAGCAGTTCTGGATGCAGGCTAATCCCAACATGAAAATTACACACAACCCATGGTGTTATTTATAGTCACAGACCCAAATTATACAATTAGGGTTCTTCCCCAAATTTTTCACCCAAACTGACAGTAGACTAGGGTTCAGTAATTTCTCACCTAACTTGATGTAGCACATCAAATTGATCGCAACCCATGCTTTGTAATTGCTCCTACTCCATTTCTCATGCGCCAATTTCAACTCTAGCACACGTTAATCCATCAATCCATAACCTAGGGTTTAGGTTAGGTAATGAGCTGATGGGATAAGGGGCTAGAATGATGGGGGAAGGTGTTCAATTATGTGTAGGATGATGATTGGTGGTATGGTGGTTTGGTGGCGGTGTGTGGTGGTGACAGTGGAGGTGAAGGAGATGGTGTACGGTGGTTCTGCTGTGGAGAAGATGGTGGAGAGGTATGGCTCGACTGTGTTTGGGTAGGGGGGTGTGTTTGGGTTAGGTGGATGGGCTCGGGTACTAGGGTGTAAGGCAGATGCATCGAGTCTTGATGATCTGTGACTCTGAGCTGCGAGATGCGGAGATGGTAGGTAGATCGGACGGTGATGCGGAGGTAAGCGATGAGAGACCGTTGGATTATATGATACAACAAAATGAACGGTACTTGATGGAGTTAGGTACTGTAGTGTTAGGCGGAGATATCAAACTTTGATGCACAGCAAGGGAGCGACCGTTGGATTCAACTACCATCTAATCTGAAGGCTTGGAATTTCAGCGCTGTGGTGCTTGGCAGAGACATCAGATTTTGATGATCAGCAAGGAGCGACCGTCGGATGCTTCTGAGAAATGATCTGATGGCTGAGAACGGAGGCGCTTTTGTGTGTAGAAAATGAGGTTGTGCGCACCATTCTTCGCGGTTTCCTTGCGTAATTTCTCCCGGCTTTTCACTACTTTTCTGCTCTTTTCGCTCCGCGACTCATCCGAACTTTATTTATTACCTAAAAATGCAGAATTAATTAATAAAAATATTTATTCTTGAAAACAATGAAAATACAGAATATGGGATAAAATGTAGAATTAATGCACAAAAGATGAGTTAAAATGCCAACAAAAAGGGATAAATATATACAATATTTGGCACTCATCACACGAAAATTCAAAAGTTTATGCAGACGGTGTTTTACATGTGCACCATTTTGTCCATGCCTACAAAACCTGCATGAATTAGTCATTCATATCCACTCTCAGACCTACTTTTTCATGGAAATTACACTGGTATGTACAACCTTGCAAAACATGCATGAAACTGTTTATTCATAACCACACACAAACCTACTTTTTTACTGGAATTACACATATGCACCAATATGCACATCCTACAAAACATTCATATATTAAATCGACCATTCATAACCACACATCGACCTATATTTCATTGAAAATACATTGGTGCACATATATGTACACCCACACAAAGCATGGAACAAACAATTATATTCGCCTACAAACTAAACTATTTCATTGGATTTACACAGGTGCAGTAGTATGTACACAGCTACCTGTTGTATAAACGTAACATGAAAACTCAGATGGATTTGAACCATCAACCCCCACAAACCTTGTGATAGGATTGGGTGTTCTACCATTTTGAGCTTGTGAGTCTCTAAATTAAATGCATAAAACGAAAAGAAAAAAAAATTGATGCCAAAGGTGCAACTATTTACACATCAACAATCTACTTTGTATAATTATGTACACATTAAGAATCAACAGGTGTACAACTATGTACACATTAACAATCAACAAGATACAACATATACACATTAAGAATCAACATGTGTATAAACCCTGTGACTCAGGTTACTATCACCAACAACACGACAACAATTTTGGTATCCACAAAAAAAATGTAAGTGAAAATACTACTCCCCCCGTTTCTAAAATATAGGCAGGTTTCCTTATTTGGGTATGTCAAAAAAAAGGCTTGTTTCCATATGTGGAAAATCAAATGTTATGGTTTTACTACTATACCCATAAAGGGACCACTTCTCTCTCTCCTTTTTCTCTCCTAATACAAAAAGGGGACCACTTCTCTCTCCTCTTTCTCTAATAACAAATGAGTGGGGACCAAAGGATATTTTAGGAAAAAACATGAAAAATGGCTACAATGATTGGTTTTCTTAATTTTTGTGAAAACCAAACTTGCCTATTTTTTAGAAACGGAGGGAGTATTAGGAATCCCCATAACCATCTATGTGTCATTTTCTCATATCTGCGTAACTTCGTACACCCTAATTACGAAAAGAAAAAGAAAAAGATAAACTCACCTAGATTAATAATTTTCCATGTCGTTTGTTGTACATCTTGAGCAATGTCTGCAGCTTTCTCTTTACCAATCCCTAGCTGCAATAATTTTCACCCAGCTTAAAATCTTCAACATCACACTTGGAAACAAAATCATGTAATAACTATTCGAATTCCTAAAAAAGTAAAAGAACCTCGACCGCTGCATCACATGATTTCAATCCTAAATGATTCACCGAACATAAAAAAATCAACAAACCTTAGAACAAATGTCATCAGATGCCCCGATGGTCAGAAAATCCCAATGTGAAATGGCACCATATCGCTTACACAAACTCTCCTCAATGTTTATGTTGTGCCACTATGGAATATCATAAAAGAGAGCAGCAGTAATGGTGTATACGCTTACAAAAATCCATTATCTATACCTACAAAACATGCATATACTTGACATAGCACAGTGGTGTACAACTATGTATACACCTATGAAAAAAATTAAAAAATCCAACATCCATACCTACAAAACAAGTCATATATATTACTGGGATTGTACAATGGTGTACAACTATGTACACACCTACAAAAACCTAATAAATCCAACATACATACCCAGGAAGAGACCATAAAATAGTGAAAGAGCACAATGATTTACAACTATATACACACTTACAAAAAATCCATCATTTATACCTAAAACATGCATATATTATTGAGGTAGCGCACAATGGATGAAAAAAATCTAGCGAATCCAACATTCATACCAACAAAACAAGTCATATATTTTATTGAGATTATACATTGGTGTACAAACTATGTACACACCTATAAAAATCAACCAAATCCAAGGCCATAATATCATGAGAGAACACAATGGTGTACAACAATGTACACACCTACAGAATTCCAAGATTTATACTACAAAACGTGTATATATTATTGAGATATCATAACATGTATACCACAAAACATGCATGTATTATTGAGATAGCACAATGGTGTACAACTATGTACACACCTACAAAAAAATTCAACAATTATACATATTAGTGCTTTCCCTAATTTTTGGTTTGTATTACAAATACAACTATATACACCTAAAATATCAACACGTGGACAACTATGTACACCTAAATAATATAACGTACACATTAGTGCTTCCCCTAATTTCTTAGACTTCAAAATGAATAACACGTGTAAAACTATGTACACCTAAATAATCAATATGTATACAAATATGTACACATTGATAATTCAAAGTATGTGTATATTGAGATAAGAACTCAGAGTGGTGGTTTCTCTAACATTTGATAAGTCTCATTTGATAAGTCTCTCTAAATATGTACAGATTAATAACTCATATGAAAGAAAAATGTGCACAAACTAGTAAAACAAGTATTTGAAATGACAAGTGTTCAAAAACAAAAGATGGAAACTCAAAGATGTTAAGGGGAAAAAGAACATTTGATGTATTAACCTAGTCATAAACATGTAGCTAGGAAAACACTTGTAAATTCATCTGACAAGTGACAAGAGTATTAGCATCGTTTCTCCAATCAGGTAACAAAAGTACATACATCCAGAAACCACTCGTTCTAAAAAAACAAGGACATTGATATAGAATAGTCTTACGCTCGTAATACACTAAACACACTGAAAAAATAGCACAAATACAATCTGGACTCACAAAGGCTTCGTACAATTCATCATGGAACAACCAAAAAGACATGGAGGACTGACATCAAAGACCTACAATTTTTTTCATTAATTCAATATTCGTTAATGCCACACTCACAAGGGAATTAATTATAAACAAACATAAACCGGTCTCATGCTACAGGCAAAAACCTATCAAGATAATTGAACCCTTATACTCGTGCATTAATTAATAATCACACACCTAGAATTCCCGATGTTCATGACTGATGCAAAGTGAATTAAGCCTCCACTAATTGGCATATAAAGTAATCAAGACATATTTTATAAATAAAAAAGTGATCTTGCTGCATTTGGCCTAATAATGAGAAATAATGCATGGATATTCTTGGCAGCTCAAGGGAACCTATCTCGTTTAAAATACAAACTATAGTGGATGCTCTATCTGAAGCAATTGAAACTACTAATAAAACCTCTTGACTCGTTTTGTAAACCCAAAATTTCCAATTTAACAAAAAAATCCACATTTATCCAAGCTGCATGAATCACAAGTACCACTCCATTCTGTCAAATTTTGTTCTAGAATTTCCACCAGATTTCAGTATTTTCAAAGGCAAAATGAAAAATAAACCTCTTACCCCAAGCTCATAAAATCAATCAAACACAAAGAAACAACATTTCATTCAAATCTACATCCGAAATTTCCCAACATCAAAAGAACCAAACAATTACTCAAAGTACATGATATCAATGAAACACAAATATCTTCAAATTAAGCAAGGAAAAAAAATGAAACCTAAATATTTAGGTTTTCGAAATCGTACATAAAATTCTGAAATCGATTCATAAATTAATAGTTGAGATGAAACTAAATGAGAATAGGTTACACTTATCTTTCCAATCGCTTTCAACGATGAACTCTTCAATGTTGAAATTGAATCTCATCAAGTTTTCCCTAGATTGAGTATCTTGAGAAAGAAAAGTATTGTCGTATCGATGATAACGAATCAAGTCGAATCAAGTCCAATCAATTGTTTGTTTGATTCCAAGATCTGTGTTTGGAGTTTGAAATTTCATTTGGAAGAGATTATGATTAGGATTTTTTCTTCGTGGGAGAGTTGATGGAAAATGAAAAAACAGAAAGTGAATTACGATAGAAATATGAGTGATGAGTATTTTCGGTTGTGGAAAATATTGAATTGGATTGAATCATAAAAAAAAGGAGTGACCCATTTTAAATTTGGTGAATTAGGATCTCCTGGTACTAGACTTTGAAGGACAGGACTAAAGAGTCTAAGGCCTAATAAAAGTGGGACTAAACGTCAATTTCTACAAACTGGTCTCCGGAAAACTGGTGCCACCAACTGGGAACTTTCCGAAATATGCTCTACTGGTCACCTGAATATCCTTTGGCTACAGGAGTCAATTAACAGTCAACAGTTATATATAACGTTGACTAACGGTCAATTAGGAGAGTCAGCTACAGAGTTAGATGTTCTGACTCGGCTGACTAGTCTTAATCACTGAGTCGACTCACTGGAAAGATAATCCTGCAGAGTCTCCTCTGTTTACGGTCATTTCCCGGCCGATTTCAGGCCATTCTCTCGACTTAAATATGAGAGTGGAAGAACTGGTGGATTACGACACCCACTATAATGGATAAGGACCACTACCTGAAATGGCTATTTCCATTCAACTATCGGTCCTGCAAGACCGTGAGTTTAATTTCCTGCATAATTATTCGTTAGTGAGCTTTGGGAAACCTGTAATAAATAAAGTAAATATATTAGTTTGTATGAAGCTCCTGATCAATGTCAGAACCAAAGGAAAGTGAAATAGAATGCTGTCGCCACAGACAATGAGGCACACACACAAAAAACAACAATATCCATCAAAGGTAAGAAGCAAAATTTGAACCTCACATGCTTAATTGATCAGTTGACACACTAGTCTTATTTCCTTCCTGCAAATTGACTAGACTGACCGCATTGTAAGCGGCATACGCCTATTTTTGAAGGGTTTCTCTTTTCGAAGGAGGAACCCAACAATATTTAAAACCAAAATTTTTAGTCTAGGACTTGGCTAACTACCCAGTTCAGGCAGCACTGTGTGCGTATGGTTCCTCTGCACGTTTTAGTCTTCAGGACTTGGCTAACTAATGCTAGTTTCAGGCAGCCAGCATATTGTATGGTTCCTTCGCACCTAAACAGGCAAAAATATAGAACCACCTGCAGAAACAAAACACTTGACATCCAAAAAAGTTTCAGGCAGCATATACAGAAACTAAGACTATACCCCGACAACGCCAGTGGCAACTTACACGAAGTATGTATACTTGGAACTAACTCAGTTTCATATGAGATTATTGAAAAACCTTGCTCAGAAATTCAAACACTGAAATTCATTGAGTTAAGTGAATCACCATATCAAATTCCAACTTCCTCATAAACCACTCAGTTTCTAGTAAATCCAACCATGAGCAAGTAATATGCATAAAATGGTCATTTTTCTAACTTCATCATGAACTAATTGTGATCAACTATTTACGGATGTTCCGAAGAAACAAATTAAAGTCCTTTTACAGGTTAAGGACCATCCACATTTTCAATACATGACAATAGAATCAGCTAAAGTGTTGACACAAACTCGTACTGATTATGGCAAACTTGGTGAGAAAGAGGAAACTAGGGGTAAGCCTTAAGATTCTGTTTGTTCCCAACACTAAAAAAACTCTTAACTAAAGCAGTGCGTTCTTCAGCATGATATTGTATAGACAAATACATCAAAATACAAACACAGTTTGGATTTCACTACTTCTACTATCTGAAAAGATAGTTTGGTATAAGTATTCCAAAGATAGTTGGCTGAGTTTTCTATTCTCTCCACCAACCAACCACAAGAAAAAGATCCCTTGCTTTCCCCAACCAGCAAAAACATTTCCTTATCCATATTGTGCACTGAGAAAGAAGTTGTACTTAGCACCCTGTAGTTGTCCCTTGGTTCAATCAAGTGTCCAGTGTCTACTTGCAGAAAGAGTCTATTCTTTAGAGTTTTACAACTCAGGCTCTCCTTTTATCTGGAATTGGTACCCATGGATTGTACATTACGAGCCATACGGTTAAAAGCCTCACTGTAAGTGTAATATACTTACGGTGTAGTAGAGCCTGCATTTCACTGGACTCATAATCATCATATAATTGTTAACTTTTTCGTCTTCAAATGATGAGGTTTTCGCTGCAGATGTGGTTGTCGAGAATGAGAGAATCAGGGAAAGACGAGAAAATGGGAATTCAACGAAATATTTCTAGTTAGGTGCTGTAACTTGTAGTGATATACTTTATGTTACTTTTCATTCTCTTCTTTTTTTTTTGAGAGTAATAGCAGTTAATCAAGAAATATGTATTTTTTTTGATCGTGTATCAAGTAATAGGTAAATGGTGGATGCTTGTTTCGGTGGGAGAGGGAGAAAGATGAAAGAGGAAATACTTTTATGAACGACCTCTCTCTATCCTCTCTACCTCTCTCTATCCTCTCTCCTAACCCTAGCTTTTACATTCAGCCGCCTCTTTCTTGCTCGGATCTAGTCAAAAGACTAGATCCGAGCAAGGATTTCATCGTTCTGTTGTTCTCCGTCCTTAATTTTAGTTTCTATTTATGTTTCCTGCATCTCAGCCATGACTTGAATCTCTGTCTTCCCATATTTATCTTCAATTTCCTGATTTGAAGATGATATCCCCTTTTCTTTTTTCCCATCTCTCAGCCATGGCTCGAATCCCTCTCTTCCCTCATTTATCTTCAACTTCCTGATTTGAAGATGATATCCTATTTTCTTTTCTCCCATATCTCACCTCATCTTAGTTTGAAGAACTCATACATCTCATTCACCCATCAACTGAATCGTGTGTTAATTTTCACAAATCAAAATTATAATTGCAGCCACCAGATCTCAATCGAAATTAAATCACCACCAAAACACTTCCTTATACACCACATCCCATCCCTGCACCCATCCCTTACAGCCATCTCTCATTTTCTCTCCTTAATCGATAAGTGTGTTGATTTTTGATGATGAAAAGGCTCCCCATCTCAGTTATTAATTAGCAATGGTGCCAGTTTTCTGTTGATAATCTGGGTGTAGATTTGCAATGATTTAATTCGTGATGGTAGTGATGATCCATATGGCGGTCGGCGGCGGTTTTTGGTAGCAATGCTGTTACTTAGGGTTTTCATTTATTCTGGGTTTTCTACAGTGAACGGGAAAATTCCACCGGGTAATCGGGTATCTAAACACGTTGTAACGGGTTGTTGGTTAATGTTGTTTACGTTGTCTTGGGCTTCCAAGCTTGGTTGAGGTTGTGTCTCCTAGGCTTTTAATGGGCTTTAGTTTTCTTACAGTTTGTAAAGAAATTCTTAGCCCCTCAGGCCTTGCTCTTTCTATTGAAAGTTGCATCTCTGTAATTTGCGTTTCAGGTCTTGGTGTACTCAAATTCTTATTTCTCTAATACAATCTTTCTTTCACGATCAAAAAAAAAAATAATCAAGAAATATATAAATTTGCTTGTTCTTGTAAGGATGTGGTACTGTTTACTATGGATGAATTGTCGTTAATAAATTGGCTTTGGCGCGTCTCCAACTTGTTTTCTGTTGAACATGACCCTTAAACTCAAAGGAAGAAGCCAGGTTTGAACTTCTGTGCAGTAGTAAGCTCATAAAACTTGAGAAGCTTGAGTAGTCGAGATACATTTTAGATAAACTCGTTCACATGTGTCCGTCACATTTTGAGGACTGTCTGAATGTTTATTAAGTAGCTAGAGTTTGGGTCTCAGTTAAATCCATTAATGATTTATTGTTGTTTTTATAAAGTGTATATATGCCCAAATCTAAACAAACTGAAGAAAGCGGAAATGTGAAACAATGCCAGTGGTGTAGACATGGGAAGACACACAAGGAAGTGAGCGCAGTAATCAGAAATGAGATCTAGCCAGTAATGACTACTAACGTTGACACAAGCAACTTAGCTAAAGCATCAGCGTTACATACTCAATTTTGACAACAAACTTCAAAACTAACTGAACTAAGAAGTCAATAGAAAAGTGGTTGATCCTACCATCAAGCCAATTCAATACTCAAACATCGGCACTTAGCGAATGTCATCACTTATGGTATGAAGCCAATTCTTCTTCTTCTTCTGTATAAACTTAACTCATCCCATAAACTTATTTCCGTTCAAATATGTCCCTAGAAAACTCAACTCAGCCAAGGCAGTGAACTTAAGTTTTAGTCCCGCATGGACTGGTCCACAGCACAGGTATGGAAACAAGACAGTATAAAAGCAGGAGCCTAAGCTGTGAAGAAGTATACCTTTCTCGGCCTTTTGGCTAAGATCAAGTGTAGTATCTGTTCTTATCAGTTTAATATCTGATATGTGAGCCATCGGCTCACACGATATTAAATTAATTTTTTTCACGGGGGAGTTCCCATCACAGCAGCTTGCTGCTGGGGTTCTCACGCGTCGCCCTTGTGTTGCACTGCTGCAATGGCCTGGCGCACCCCTACCAAGTACTAAATTCAATCTTTTGTCCGTTAAGTAAGCAAGAAGCCCAAAATCTGCTTCCGAGCAAGGAGCCGAGGTTTAGTGAATTAGCTGCAATTCCCAGCTTGATAAGAAATATCCACCAGACTCTTAATTTTGCCAAGTACTTAGCAGCACAAGAACACTCTGCAACTCATAAAGACATCCTCACCACTCTTCTGATACCAAAATTCACAACTCATAAGCACATCTTCTCCATTCTGTAAATTTGGAATTAACATAAAGACCAAGTTTACCGAAAAATAAAGACTTAAGTTTGAACAAAAGTAAATCCAATTTTATTCAGACCAATGGTACCCATTTATTGTACCTTGTCAAAACCAGCTTCAGCAAATTGATCAGTAAAACATGCCAAAAGAAGTAGCCAAAATGGAATGATCTCATAAAAGAACACCAACAAATGTGAAAAAAACTCCATGAGATATTTAAAAGCATAATTATTTGATTTCCCATACAAAAGAAGATACACAGAGACAGTTTAAACTATGAAACTCAAAAAAGGGGGAGGAAGAAAACCAAAAGCTATGAGCATGATTTGGAGATACAGGGTACAATCAGTAATCTTCTGACAAAACCAATACAAGTGATCAATCACTGAAAATTTGAATATTCACTTTTAATATGTAAATTTGAACATATTGTGTGTGTATATATAGTAGTTGTAACCTGCTGCTACTAGCACCGGCTTCTGTCCCCCCTGAAGGCAATAAACATAATCGCGTACCTGTACTATATACACTATTGAAGCTCATCTATAACCACCGTATTAATCATGCCATCTGCATAACTGTTGTTCATGCCACCATAACCTCTCATACTCAAGCCTTGTATTCCTCCCTCACCACCCATACCCATACCAATACCTGCGGTCGGGGTTAGGAGGAGCAGCAAGGCACTTGCACCTGCAAGACCCATTCCAGAGCAAGATCCCATAGCTTTACCCATGTTGATTGTACACGTTAATTACAGCCGTATGTGGAACAACTTTGTCTCTCTTCTCCCTGTGATTGATAGATTTCAACTCCGATATCCGCCAGAGGATTGGTTTTAGCTGCAGGGCACAAACAAATAAGCACAGAACCCAAAAAATGAAAAAAAACAAAGTAAACCTATTTCCAGATATCATCCTGAAGTAATTGAAACATTTGTAAGAGGGAATGGAACAAAGAAAAGCGAAGAAGCCAGTGACAGCTCAGACTTTCAGTTTGTGTCCTTGGTTTTTCAAATCAAACCAAACGATGCAGTTGAAGCACTTACATCCAGAGAAAAGTTCAAATTTACAAGCCCTCGGCTAAGTGTATCAGCCAAAACTGCCCAAATTTGTTGTCCTTCTGTTGAGGTTTGGCAGGTAGTCCTGCTGGAATGGAAAGAGTGACCTGTGAAGTTGCTGGTGCTGTAGATCCCGTCTGCTGGTGATAATTCCCCGCCACATTATTGTTTTGCGGGGGGATGATCTACTTGGAGGTTTAAAACCAGTCTGTGAGGCTACTGGTGCACCATACCCAGATCGTGCAGGGAAATTGTCCCTAGAAACACCTGGCTGGATATGTGGTCCACTTAGAGCATTAAACTTCAGAGTGAGGCAACTGGAGCTCTCCATACTGACTGGAGAAGGAAGTGTCCAGGAATATTGGGTTGTGAAGGGCTACCTAGAGCACCAACAGCTCCCTGTGGCACTCCCTTTGGAATAAATTGGAGTTCTAATTTCATGTCTTTATGCCTAACAATTAAGATGTTTCCCTGACTCTTGTTCACTTATTATTTGTCCCCACTAAAATGAGAAGTTGACACTATTTGAAGTTTCAAAACTATCAATTGGACCTGGCTCAGCACAATAGATGCTGATAATAGTGTTGCGAATGTGGACCCTGGAGCAGAATCAAAGGGAATTCCAGCTTCAGATGTTGTGTTCATAGAAGTTGAGGAAATCCAGAGCATCCGAGAGGGACCCAAGTAGATCCATTTCTCCATTACTTGCGGGAGGAGCGGTAGCTAACAAGAAGAAATAACAATGGTTTAGGTCCACCCTCTAGAAAGAGGAGTTCTTTAGCTTCAGGGAAGTCACAAATCCCACCAAATATAAATAATTTCAAGAATAAAAATATTCGATCAAACATAACACTGGTAAGTGGTAATAGACCCAAGCTACCTACCCCGACTTAACTGGTGATGGCACAGCTTAAATTAAGCAACAACAAAAAATCATGTTATGTGTACCGCAAGCATACACATGAAACCTAAGAACACCAGTATCGGAATTGATTCCTAACCAAAAGGCACTTGCATTTCATACCTGGAGCGAAACTGCGAGGGTCAAATTCATCAAAAGCACTAGGTTATTGGTTTACAGGAGCAACAGTTGCACCATATCCGCTGGTCCAAGGACTGTGAGGTTTTGGTTTCAGAGGAAGACAATGCTTTGGCAATAGCTTCCACCACAGGAGTATCTCCATCCCTTTTAGTCAGGAGAATCTCACCTCATATGCCATGATCCTATAATGTGGCGCCCATTCATCAACGATTCTCTTTATCAACAGTTCTGGGTCTACTGTTGACAACCCTGAAAAGAAAATCACTACTCATCAACCATAATTCAAAATCAATCACTCCTGTAAAGAACATCAAAACATGTGATAACCATGTAAAGAGAATCACTCCTCATCAATCTTCATTACACTAAAACATATTTCAAAACTCACCATACGGATATCGCAGAACTCACCAGCTTTCGTAGGCAAAGGAGTACCAGCATTCACTGACACAACTTCCTAACTCATGGCCAATCCAGCTTTAACCAAATCAGAATGCCCATCTCTATATCTAGTCATAACTTCTAGATTCTTCATCGAATTCTCCATAGCATTGTTATCAAACATCCTTGACCCATGTCCAGGTATACCCAATGCCTTAATAATCAACTTCCAAGGTGATCTATGAGCATAAAAACAGAATAAGACTAAGTATTGATAAATGGGTAATCATTCTACTCAATATTAACAGCATCGTCTTCAAATTCACCCAGTGAATCATAGTAACTTATGAAGTAAAGTTGGCATAAGAAAAGGGTTGTTGTTTTTCTGGGTGGTAAAATTAAGGTGCAAATTAACAAACAAAATGAAAGGAAGAAGTGATTAAGGCATACCAATTGTTTCAAACAGCTTAAAGACTTGCTAAGCTGTCTTTGGAAGTGAGAGTATTATAGTTTAGTCCCACATTGTCGATAACAAAGTTACAGATGTGAAAATGAAGCTATAAAATGCAGTTGATGCATTCCTCAAAACTCATCTTTGCGCTTGGGGCAATGATGCAGCTAATGAGGTAATAACTGAGGCGCGTCAATTGCTGGTTGAAAACTATTTCCAAACCCCTTCTTCTGTCTTAGGTCTCCTAGGGCCGTTGAGAATTTCTGGAAGGGCTCCCTCTAATCAAGGGTAAAGCCCTACAAAACTTGAAACTAAATTTTATCTCCCTTCCCATTATATGGAAAGGACTCGTCCTCTATTCCTTGCCAAGTCTGCAGCTGTTGCCCATATCAAACCCTTAACCATAATCAAATCAAGTAGTTTGACGTCTTCCACCCCTGTATGCAAATCAAACACTCGACAGTCTGCATCTTATGTTTAATTTATATCTAAAGTTCACATATTTCCAGATTTCCAGAGTTTGGCCTAATCTACAGTTGGATTGTAGAGCTGAGTCAGCTGACACATCAAAAGCAAAAGCTCCAAGGAAATAACAATGATCATAGAGCAGAATCAAATGCACACGAATTAAGCTTGATTATTAAGTTGAATAGTTCTGCATTGGTTTATTCACTACTAATTAAGTAAGATGTGATCCTTGTTCTTCCATCTCTCGCCTGCGAATTAGAAATAAAAGAGAAACGGCTCATACAACTTCTGCAAAAACTAGATCCAAAATGAGAGAATAGAGAAACACAACTCCAGCTGTGACTAAGGCTTTGACAATGGATGTATCATTGTCAAAGACAAGCAAGCAATTAACATGGCAAAGGCAAACAGTTAAGTTGCCGACTAACAAGGTACACAAAATCACTCAAGCAACTCACACTCAACTAGTACATGATGAAAGTCAGCTACCTAAAACTGCATTCACCCTGGTGACAAATTTGTTTCAATTACATAACTTTTAAAAAATCGACAACAAGATCTTGGTTTGATATATCTCATTCATCAACTGAAAGCATATGGAAGGAAGTGTGTATAATTCCAATGATGGCAGTATTTTCAAAGACATGAAGATTCAATGAGACCCAATTTTTAGAAAACCCCAAACTACTCAAAAACAAACTACGAGGATTAGAAAATGAATGGTATACTCATCAATAGAGATCCACCACCACCACCAAAGATATCTTTAAGCTCCTCCCTTCTGTCTCTATCTACCTTTCTACTGATGACAGAAGAAGAACCAAAATTTCATTTCATTGGAAAAAAAGTTAACAAAATAAAAATACTTATATCACAACTAGGCTAGATGCAGCCGCGATGCGCTTGCCATTCCATTCCAATTAATATTTCAATTAACATTTCTTCAAACATAAAATACCCATGTACACAAATGGTTGGTTTAACATTTTCTCTTGTTTCTTTTTCAGACAAATTCTCTTACTGTGGTGACCTTTATAGTAAGTTTAAGAAATTAAGAAACATTTTGCAGCACAGAAACCAAATGTCAAGTAGTAGTTTCCATAAGAACACCACCATTAAGGTAATTAATGTACCTAATGAGACATCTAACAATAACCAAAATTGATTATGAAGCAGAGTACTCAGCTAAACTTAAAAGAAACACCACAAATTCAATACTTTCTTGAACTGTTTGCTAAAGTTCAATGAGTACCACTACTCTTTCTTATTTGTTTATTGAGATATTCAACTGCTATTTTCTTCGATTTCACACAAACACAACACAAATTAAGGTAACAAATGAGACACCCAAATCAATTTCTTCATTGGGGTATTTTGTCAAATAGTTGCAGTTCATGTAACAGATGTTGTATTTTACATCGTTGAAGTTCAACATACATCCAAAGTTTTATCAAAGCTTTATTCATGAGAACCATTACATCTAAACCCATTCAAAATGTCATGAAAAACCATTCAAATTTTGGGACGGTTACCCTCAGTGAATGCTAAATTTTTAAGAATACTGTAAAGGAAAACAAATCAAAATGTAGCAGTACCTGTATTAGTTTTTGTCAAATGAGCATAAGTAAGGAAGCAGAAAACTGTATCTTGACTACTCAAGCTGTCTCAAGTTTTATGAGCTTACTACATAGAAGCTGTCTCAAGCTTTGTGCACACAGTATTCGTTGCCAACTCTTATTTTAGTATGTTCCAATGAAGCCAACATCGGCACCTAGCGGCAGCAAACTAAACATTTAGTCCCACATAGACTAGTCCAGAGAAGAGGAATGGAAACAAGACAGTATAAAAGCAGCAGCCTAAGCTGAGAAGAAGCATACCTTTCTCGGCCTTTTGGCTAAGATCAAGTGTAGTATCTGTTCTTATCAGTTTAATATCTGATATGTGAGCCATCGGCTCACACAATATTAAATTAATTTTTTTCATGGGGGAGTTCCCACCACAGCAGCTTGTTGCTGGGGTTCTCAAGCGTCGCCTTTGCTTTGCACTATTGCAATGGCCTGGCGCACCCCCACCAAATCTAAAAGCCAAAATTTTGCGTATGCTAAACCAACCTGGAAGCTGAGCTGCCAAAGGCATGTGGATTTTTAGCTACCCTCTAGAAGGCCTAGACTTGACCTTGATAGTGGCTTACTCAAAGTGACACACCTTATGACCTATTGTAGCTAGTTCCGCTCAAGTTGCCGTTTCTAAATTTTTTAGAGGGCCTAGTCTAAAGCTTTAGAGTAGCTAGGTTGTTTTCTCAAATTGATGGTGGAGTTCCCATCACAGTAGCTTGCTTCTGGGGTTCACATGCGTTGCATTACTGCAAAGGCCTGGCACGCCCCTACCAAATATAAAACCTACCTGGAAACTGAAGACATGTGATTGGATTTTTAGCTTTACCTAGTGGTTAACTTAAAAGACCGAGTCCATGGATGCTTCCCAAATGGCTTGCTATTGTTTTTTCTTCTGGGTCATCTGATATAACCCTCATGATCCAATGGCCCTAGAGCTTTTAAGGAGCTTCAGTAGACTGCAGATAATTGCTTCTCTTGATCCTTTAAACCACAACAGTGAGGTGATATCAATTTAAAACCTGCTTCTCGAAGAAAAAACCATATCCATCAAAATAAAATTTGTAGCCCATACGCCTAATTGACCAGTTCACGCACTAACAATTGGTCTTGTCTTCTCCTTGTTACAAAATTTACTAGAGTTAGACCACACTTTGCATATAAGCCAAAATGATAAAAATATTGCACCAGCAAAGTGAGACCACATTGCAGATAAATCAAAATGATTAAAAGGATGCACCACCAGTGGTCTAGTGGTAGACCACTGGTGCTGATTGGACAGATGAAAGCCATAAAAGTTCCTAGGTTAGTGACTTCCGTTGCACGCTGAGGGGTGCTCGTCTAAGATATATCCAGTAGGGAAGAGTCTACATCATTGTTTGTTCCTAAGGGGGGTACACGTTCCCGCATCCCCTGCCCAGTTCATTCAACTAAACTTGTCTCTTATTGGTTGAGCTGGTGGTGCAGCAGCTGCGATATACTATCCAACTGTTCCATTGACAGATTTATATTGAACCTTCAGGTCACCGGAGTGAATCTTGCATCGTGGCGTTCTCTTCATCAAACATTTCAGCTAACTTTTGCTTTTTGGCACCGAATTGAGTCAGGAAGATGTTACTTGCACAAAAACATCATTTCGTTAATATGCCGCTTTCTTAATCTATTCATCACCCTGAAGATAAGATTCTTTTTCCAAGCAGTATCTTGATACTGCATAATCATTCTACTCAAAAGCTCATAATCATTGACAGAAAGCTCACCAGCTTTCATATGCTTGAGGTGTTGGGCGTAATCCTTGTGATTGAAGTGTGTAGACTGGATCCTTCAAACAATATGAGGAAGGTAACCTGTCCTTTCCGTTCTCCTTGGAAACAAAATGAATGCAGTATGGAAGCTTTGAAATCCCACTATTCCTCCTTTGGTTAGTAAGCTCAGAAAGCTGGATTATTTAGTAACTTTAAATCTCAGTCGAAGTACCTAATTTTTCATTGTGATCTAGTAGAAACATGAAAGTTATATCCACATTCTTTCAATTCCTTTAAAACAGCAGGTTTGTTGGATTGCTTCTGAAGGGCGGCAACATCAGATTCTGCTGCAAATATCCGTTTATCCTTTCCTTCTTCAGATACTGATTTGATCTTTCTCAAATTCTCTTTCAGGTTGGAGATTTAACAATCTTCTTTCTTTTGAAGCTTTTCCTTCCTTCTCTTTGATTTTCAGTTGAAGCTTTTCCACTTCCTCTTTGCAAAACATATAGAGCTGAATGAATGAGTGTATTCCATAAACAGACTGGCAATCAGAGAAACTAAACAGACATAGAAGAAGCAATTAAATCTCTTTGCCAGTTATCAACTCTACATACTGGTTGAATGCAAAAAACTAAAGGGAGAAGTTCGGGGAAGGCAATGAATGCAAAAAATTAAAAAAGGCAAGCGCAACTTTTTTTTGCAACCCGACAATGACACTGGCGCACGGCATCCCCGCAAGGCTGGGGACTACAAGTGCAAACTACAGATCCTGTACGGTTGCACTCGATGATAGAAGTGCATGTCTACAACATATAAACCAAGAGAAATTAAAAATCTACATGATGTGGGACTAAACTATTATGGATAAGTGAAATTTTGGACTAAACTATTACGCTCATCTGTCTGTTTTAACTTTTGATTTTCTTCGCGAGCACACTACAAGGATAAGTGAAATTTTGGAATCCTAAAATGATTCTCAAATTAGGAACGAGATTCTTATGATTTCTCTCTTTCACTCATATGTTTGGAAGAAAGTGAAATGATCCACTGGATGAGGTTTCTGTTTGAGATTTGGTTTTGGAGTCATCTCATCAGAGTTATTGACAATAATTTTCAGTCAAGGGCATGGTGAACTCTTCAAAATTTTGGAGGTAAACTGCTCTCAACTTCCTTATGGAGAAATCTCTTCTAGAGGTAACATCAGCTGATATTGTAGCTATAGCTAGTAGCTAGCTTGTGGTGAATGATGTAATAAGAATGCACCACATATCTATTATACAGAGGATTGATTTTAGCTGCAGGGCACAAACACATAAGCGCAGAACCCAAACAATGAAACAAAGAAAAGCAAAGAAGCCAGTGACAGGCCAGACTTTCAGTTCGTGCCCTTGGTTTGGTAAATCTTGTTTTTCGATCACAAACCAAAATATGCAGTTGAAGTACTTACGTCCAGATATGTTCAATTTTACAAGCCCTCGGCCAAGTGTATCTGCCCAAACTGTTGATTTAGTCTCAAATTTGCTATCCTTTTGTTGAGGTTTGGCAGGTAGTGAAGTTGCTGGTACTGTAGGTCCTGTCTGCTAGTAATAATTCCCTATCGCATTATTGTTTTGTTGGGGGACTGATCTACTTGGACCATTAAAACCAGTCTGTGAGGATACTGGTGCACCATACGGATCGTGCAGGAAAATTGTTCCCAGAAACACCTGGCTGGATATGTGGTCCACTTGGAGCATTAAAACCTCCGAGTGAGGCAACTGGAGCTCTCCATACTGACTGCGGAGGGAAGTGTCCAGCAACATTTGGTTGTGAAGGGCCACCTAGAGCACCAAAAGATCCCTGTCGCCCTCCACATGGGTTTTGTGCAGTATTAAAGGATTCCTGTGACCTCACAGCTTCATATCCTGAATGTGCAGGGAAGTTGTTCTCAGGACCACTTGCCTGTGAAAGTGGTCCTGTTGGAGCAGGTAAAGCTAAAGGTGGGAGGATGTCTGCTAAATCATTATCATTTTGCAACTCAGCTTTTGTAAGAGTAAATTTGGAAACATTCAGAAGGACCAAAACTGAGGCTTTCAAACGTGTCTCCGAAGTCAAAGCCAGACAGGGTTAGTTGGATCTGTGGTGAGGCTGGTTGGAAGGTTTCAGAACTTTGGGCCACTGCATTGGTGGTGGAAGAAAAATCTTGCGGTGGTTGGTTATTTTCTGCGGAAGGTATAGCCTTGAAGGGAGTCTCACCGAATGGGTCTTCAATATGCTGTAAATGAAATATAACAAATCGATTTTCAAGTTTATCACATACGAGCAAGAGGAACATAAGTATAAGTACTTTTAAGCAGCCTGATATTCAGTGTTGGCGGGAATTTGATGCCAGGAAAAATCAGCCTTGGTCTGGGAAACCAGTAAGATTACGACCCAAGTTCCGTGTGGTGAATTCTTGAGTGTTTATTGCGGTAGCAACAACATATTTGTCCGTTGAAACATCACAGCTTATTTTTCATATTGGTAAACTAGAGCTCTTTGGAATAATTGGAGTTCTAATTTCATGTCTTTATGCCTCACAATTAAGATGTTTCCCTGACTCTTGTCCACTTATTATTTGTCCCCACTAAAACGAGAAGTTGACACTTTTTGATGTTTCAAAACTATCAATCATACCTGGCTCAGCACAATAGATGCTGATGATAGTGCTGTGAATGTAGACCCTGGAGCAGAATCAAAGGGAATTCTAGCTTCAGATGTTGTGGTCATAGAAGTTGAGGATAGCCAGAGCATCCGAGAAGGACCCAAGTAGATCCATTTCTCCGTTACTTGCGGGAGGAGCGGTAGCTAACAAGAAGAAATAACAATGGTTTAGCTCCAGCCTCTAGAAAGAGGAGTTCTTTAGCTTCAGGGAAGTCGCAGATCCCGCCAAATATAAATAATTTCAAGAATAAAAATATTTGATCAAACATAACACTGGTAAGTGGTAATAGACCCAAGCTACCTACCGGCTTAACTGGTAGCTTAAATTAAGCAACAAAAAAAACTCATGTTATGTGTACTGCATGCATACACATGAAACCTAAGAACATCAATATCTGAATTGATTCCTAACTAAATGGCACTTGCATTTCATACCTGGAGCGAAACTGCGAGGGTCAAATTCATCAAAAGCACTAGGTTGTTGGTTTACAGGAGCAACAGTTGCACCATATCCGCTGGTCCCAGGACTGTGAGATTGTGCATCCAGTGGAAGACGATGCTTTGGAAGTAGCTTCCACTATGAGAGTATCTCCATCCCTTTTAGTCAGGAGAATCTCACCTCATATGCTCCTATAGTGTGGCTCCCATTCATCAACGATTCTCTTTATCAACAGCTCTGGGTCTACCATATGTGGAATCCAAATATCAAAACCTGCTTCAGTTTCTGAAGGTTGCATATTCATTAGATAACCCTGTACAAAAAAATCACTCATCATAAACCAAAATTCAAAAGAATTCAAAATTTCATTACACTAAAACATACACCAAAAATACCAGCTTTCAAATACACAAGATCATCAATACAACTTCCTAATTCATGGCCAATCGAGCTTTAAAACAAATCAAACTTTCCCCTCTCATGTCTCATCAAATGCTCCATAGCACTGTTATCAAACATCCTGGACCCGTGTCCAGGCATACCCACTGCCTTGATAATCAATTTCCAAGGTGATCTATCGAATGGGTAATCATCCATTTCAGTATTAACCAAATTCACACACGGAGTAAAGTTGTGTTCAAGCATGATAAAAGGGTAGTTTTTCTGGGTGGTAAATTGAGGTGCAAATTAAGAAACAAAATGAGAGGAGGAAGTGATTAGGGGCATACCAATTTTTGCAAACAGATTAAGGATTCACGGTACATCTCTTCCGAAATGCATGCTTCACATTATTTCTGTTGATTCTTCGATTTGGTAATCTAGAAAATTAGGGTTTCTTCCCACAAATTTCTCATCTTGGCTTGGAGGAAAGAGAGAAAGACTGCATTTTGATAGGCGTTGGGGTTTTATTTTAGTCCTACTTAGACGGGCTTAGCAAGGGGCTATAGCCCGTCCCTAAATTTGTCCCCCAAAAAAATGTCCAAAGAAGACCGGACTAAATGTATCTAGTGTAATCCTTGAGTCACATTCCCGCTTGAAATCCGGGTGCACATTCCGGCTTTCCTAATTGGCCGATGATACTTCTAACACAACTTCTCTATCTTCTCTCGTGCTGTCGTTTTATTTTTATTTTATTTCATCTTAGAACAAAAAGACAGTCAATTAGATTAAAAATACCTCGTTTGCTTGACGCAATGCAGTGTTGTCATGGGTATTCTTTCTCCTGAAAGACTTTGCACCTTCAGTATGTCATTTTTCATGAGCATGCATATATATATAGGTTCTGTTTATGTCTTTATGTATAACACCTGTATGCGTTCACAAGCTCACTGAATATTAAGATTTTCTCTACAAGCTCCAATTGTGCAGAAGCCATTGTAGTAATGGAAGCAGTGGAATGGGCCGTACAGCATCAACATCTGAATTGATTCTGAACTGAAAGGCACTACACATGCATTTCGTACCTGGAGCGAAACTGCGAGGGTCAAATTCATCAAAAACATTGGTTTGCAGGAGCAACAGTTGTACCAGATCCGCTGGTCCCAGGAGTGTGAGTTGTGCTTCCAGTTGAAGACGATGCTTTCGCAGAAGTTTCCCCTACGGGAGTATCTCCATCCCTTTCAGTCAGGAGAATGTCAATAACCAGAAAACGATCACAAAGGAAAAAGCATCGTACATGTTGAAAGTAAGTGGTACCGTTCATCATGGATATGACTCGAGCATCACTTACTGCTTCTTCATAACTAGGGGGTGCACCAATATTTTGTTCAGAAAACTTCCATTAAAGTCCCCCTTTGAACGAATCAAAACAGTTTGTCTAGATAAACATCAAGCTTTTTACGGAACCTCAAAGGGTACAGTTGCTAAATTTTTTACCTTTCATTCTCAGAGTGGTTTTCAGCTCTAGCATCACTGCTTCTGCAATAAATAAGAAAACGCTCCAATTCCAAGATATGGATCCAAATTGAGGAAGCATGCAACTTCTGAAGCTCGGGGTATCAAGTTCACATGAAAGGCATTCCATATTGGACAGAATACACTCAAATCGAAAAATCAACATAACAAATAATGAATCTATGGTGTGGTTTGTGTGTCTTTGACCAAGTTAAGTTAGGTTGTTTGTGTTGCTAAAGCTGCCTAGTGAGCGATTGACATGCATGAATAATAGGCTAGATTCACCACCATTGACACTTAATTCATTCAAAAATTAAATAACATTAGCTAAATAATAAAGTAATTTGTTTTGTCTATTTCATCATTAACACTTACTAGATACAACAAGCTAGCAAGTTAGAAAAAAAACATTTAGATGGTTTTATCACCAACGTGACTCAATAGTCCATTTATCTCTTTGCTGCCACTCTTGTTTATCGACCCTATACAAGAAGAAACCCTGTCGATTAGCAGACCACGTGCAATTATGACGGCATCTATATATGTATTTGTTTCTTAGTCCGTTTGCATGGTATACGTCGAAATCGCCACTATACCAAATACGTTCCTTGTCATCGTACCAACGAAGATAACACCAAAAGTATGAATAACCTGTAATTGCACGAAATTCCCAATTCCACTCTTCACCTTCATGGAGCATACGATGACCCAGTATATCGACATACTTATCTAAGATCATACCATAGCCATCGGACATACAGACTACAGAGGGTATCTAAAATAATACCATCTCCAATATCATTTTTTACATGCACTGTCACATGATAATACGATGATGAACCCTTCGAAATCAGAGCTGAAAACAATAGCAGCAACAACAAACTTATGTTGCCATGGCTCCTCCTACCCATTTTTTCATTTGGATCGAGTATGTGAAGATCCTACTACGTACTATATATATATATATACACATGCATGGCTTTTTCGAATTAATTGCATATATCTTATTTTTTTGAAAATGTTGTCATTTCAATACATTTTAACGTTAACAAATTAATGAGGGAGTATTTTACCACACATTTATATATACGCACATGCAAGGCCTCATCGAATTATTTGCATATATATATATATATTAATTTTTTTCTAAATTAATTATATATATATACGTATATTCTAAATTAATTGTCATTCTATATATTTTAGTTAACAAATTGATGCTTCAGGAAAAAAAAATAGTTAACAAATTGATAAAGGGAATAAGTAGTTCAGGGTCAGAAACAAATATATTTTATAGATATCCACATATCTAGAAGCACAATTTGGAAAATAAAATATATTTTTTACATTTATTATTTTTAGATTCTCCTTAATTCTTCCGATTTGGCTCAAAATTTTGTTATTCTTAATCATATACTTTCTTTATTAAAAATTCATCCTAAATTAATGGGAAAACTTTATTTGATCTACAATGTATGATAATCCCAGCTCTTTTGTCTTCTCCTTTTCTTCGTATTCTTTCTGGAGATTTGTATACTATATATACAGACTACAGTCTAGAACCCCCGCCACCCAGTTTCCTCAATACCGTGGTGCTAGAGGATTATTGATGTGTAAATGTAGCTCTCTTTAATGCACATGGGAAAATCTTTGTGACTTCATTACCTAGCCTCCATTAATCTTTGCTAAAATCAACTAATGTGAGAGGGTTAAAGAGATGGATGATGAGGGGTTACCCTTTTTGATTTTCAGTAGAGCTTCCAAAAGAGGTGTTGATCTTTCTTCATCCAAAAAAAAGAAATAAAACAAACAACCCATGATTAATCATCTAAATATTAAAATGGGTTTTGAATAATTTACAAAATTAAGCTAAACTTGGGTGACATTTATGGATTCAAATGACAAAAACGGAAAAAAAACAAAGAACAAAGATGAAACATTTACAGGTGTATGAAGAAGTCTGTCAGTAACAACATATTTGAATACAGTGATTGAACAAACTGATCTCTTCGGGATTCCTGCTGATGTTTTTTTTTGGAGGGATAAATTATAATTTTAGAGGGGTTAGTACACGAGTGAGTTGGAGGGAGTTTAATGTATTTTAAATTTTGGGGATTTTGAGGGAGTGTAAGAGAGTATTGGGAGTTTGAGAGAGTTTGGTGTGTTGAGTGTTGGGAGTTTGAGAGACTCTCCCAAAATCTCTACTTTTTTGAGAGATTTG
Organism: Papaver somniferum; assembly: GCF_003573695.1. NCBI lineage: Eukaryota > Viridiplantae > Streptophyta > Magnoliopsida > Ranunculales > Papaveraceae > Papaver > Papaver somniferum. The sequence goes on from NC_039358.1 coordinate 39,340,530, forward strand.
GAGTGAGCCAAAAATACACTATAAACTCCCTAGAACTCCCCAAAAAAAACAAACTCCCTATCATTCTAATTTTTACCACTAACAGGGAGTTTAAGTGTTTCTTTCAAACTCCCCCACGATTAACGGGGTTTTTTAGGGAGTTGGGGAGACTCTTCTAAACTCTCCCACGACTAACGGGGATTTTAAGAGACTCCCTCGAACTCCCTCACGACTAACGGAAAAAACACAACTACACCCAACTCCCCCAACTCCCTTGAAGACTAACACCCTCCTTGAAATGAAATTGTGAAATAATCGAAAAAAGAGACTATTTAGTTGGGCTAATTAAAGCCCATATAATTCATTACTCGAGGTTATTGTTAGTTGGTGCCTTGGTTTATACCAAGAACGATTTTTTTTTGGGACCATGGTTTTTTTTGGGACCATGGTTTTATTTTGGGTAAAGACATTAAAAGTAATTCTAGGTCACCCCATATCTAGTTATTTATTTAATACCTAATCTACTCTCTTAATTAATTTATGTTATGATTAGTGAAATGATTTAGTTAAAAACAATTAGTGGGATTAAATTAAAAGATGGGTTTATTATTAGTTGAGTAGAATTATTGTGAGAGTAGAGTTAGAGAAGATGAAGGAGAAAAACATGGAAAATAAAAAAAAAATTCCAATTCACCCCCTTTGAGTATTCAAGTGATGAAAACTCATCTGATTCTTCATCTCCATCCTCTCCTAGAATATTTGTTAATCTTCAAAATGATCCGGATTTGGCTTATTTCTTAGATGGTGATTGTATTCTTCCCCAAAATGAAACTCAAGATGAAATGATGGATTTTATCAACCACAACCGGAGGAAGAGTATTTGGGTGAACATGTATGCTTCAAACCTAGATAATGTATGTTGAATTGGTAAAAACTTCCCCAAAAATGTAAATTTTTGAACTGGATTTTGCACAATTCGGTTACATTATATGAAGAACATGTAACCGAACTGTTCTGAAGGTGTAATTCGGTTGCCTTGTGAGATGAATAAGTAAACGAACTCATTTGAAGATGTAGTTCGGTTACTTTATCCAAACACGCAGGTTACCGAACTCCACATTAATGGAAGTTCTGAGATGCAGTGTTATATTCGGTTGGTTCGCAACTAACCGAACTTTACGTAAAAATAAAGTTTAACTAAGTGTATACAGTTCGGTTGGTTCGCAAACGGCATGTACCAACTATCTAACCGAACTATGTTTAATAAGTTCGGTTGTTTCGCAAACTTGAACCTAACAGCATAACCAATCGAACTTAACAAACAAAAAAAATCTGAAGTTCCAGTGTCTAGTTCGGTTATCTACATAAAATACAAAGTAACCGAACTCTGTTCCTTTTATTAGTTCGGTTGTTGCGATAAAATTCACATGTTACCGAACTCAGTTCCTTTTAATTGTTCGGTTGCTTTGAAACTTGCTTAACCAACCGAACAATGAGTTCGGTTTCCCCGATAAAATTATTATGTGACCGAACTTATTTGTGATTGCATTGATGTTGTTAAATTTCTTGTAGATGGAATCACAACCTATACCAATGCATGATCAACCTTCTCTGATTGGCATGTTGTTCGAAGGTACATCTACTCACTATGCGAATGAGTTGGTATTTGACTTACCTATTGATGCGAAGAATTGGGCTAGAGAACATGCCAAGAGAGTCAATTGCATCTTGGTTTTGAATGGAAAAGAAAGCAACACTCGGTTTGAAATGGTTTGTGAGAGAAGTGGAGATCCCGATGTTAGTCACAAGAGGAAGGGTTATGAGTATAAAGGAAATACGACGAGGAAGAACACAACGTGCTCAAAGAAAATCAAATGTCCGTTCAAGCTAGTATTTAGCAAGAGCAAATTAACGATGAAATGGTTTCTAGCTATGGATAAGGTGGTAGGTCGTCATAACCACCCTCGTCCGGATGATCTTGAAGGGCATGCAATGGCCGCAAGGCTCACTCCTCGAGAAATGAAAAAAATAGCCGAGTATAGGAAATTGTGTATTCCACCTTCCACAATGCTTCGCTTATTAAAGCAAGATAACCCGGGTAATGTATCATCTTTGTACACCATTTACAATGCAATTGAGACCATTAAAAGGAATGAATGGAAGGATAGAAAACTAATGCAACAATTATTTTTTTTGGCTCAAGAGAAAGGCTACGCGGTTCAAAAGAAGATAGGTCCGGAAGAAGAAATAACTCATCTCTTCATTGCCCATACGAAGAGTGTTCAATTGTCTCAATCATTCCATGAAGTTCTTATAATGGATTGCACTTACAAGACAAACAAATACGAGATGCCATTGTTGAACATTGTTGGTCGTACATCGACGAAGTCACCGTTTACCGTTGCTTTTTGTTTTCTAAAGGACGAGCAAGAACCAAGTTACACTTGGGAGCTACAACAAGTGAAGGCGATCTACCGAGATGATGAGATCCCCGGGGTTATCGTGACGGACAATGACGTAGCATTGATGAACGCAATAGAGAAAATCTTCCCATTAGCACATAATATGCTTTGTACATTTCATATATGGTGCAATGTGATGAATAGGTGCAAGCCTCAACTTTTTCCACCTAAGAGGAAAGGATTGGAAGAGATTAGTAAGCTACCGGAAGATGAACAAGCGGATGCAAAAGAGGAATTCGATAAACAATACGCCATAAATCACGCTAAATGGGTTGCCTTCTCCGGGGAATGGGAGGCATTGACTTGGTCTCTCACCGAAGAAGAGTATTATCTAAATCTTTCCGAATTTAGAGAACATTGGTCTATCCCCGAATATCCGGAGGATATATTAACGTATGTCGTGGAGAAATGGTTGGAACCGCGCAAAGAGCGCTTCGTTTATGCTTTTACCAACAACTATAAACACTTTGGGAATCAAGCGACAAGTTTGGTAGAATCGGCTCACCATCGGTTGAAGAAAAATCTCTTTGGATGTGTCGATAATTTTGTGGTTGTGTTTAACGCAATGGAGAGTTACTTCAAACGTGATATTGAGAGAATTAAAGAGAAGTTCCAAAAAAGCCGCATCATGAAGTACACAAAGATTGTAGACAAAGATGGTAACATCAAGAAAATGGCGGACCTTCGGTTGTTTAAGGGACTCCACTATAATGTTTCACATGCTTGCATCAAGAGGTTAATGGTTGAGGTGAATTTGATTGACATATGGGGAACCAAGCCGGATGAGGTGTGTGTTTGCAACATGATGAAGTCTATGGGACTCCCTTGTCGCCACATGATAGCTAAGTAGGAATATGACATAATCCCTTTAAGCGATATTGATCCACACTGGCAACAATTAAGTTTTGTCCCTCCCCCAAAGGGCGATGTCGGTGAAGAGTTTGGTGACAATGAAATGGGAAGAGCGGTTATCGAAATGTACCGGAACATGAACAAACTCGAAAGGCAAATCTTTTGGGATGACATGCGGCCAATCGTTTTTCCGCATACTACGGAGAATGTGCAAGAACCGGATAAAGGCAAGGGCAAAGGTAGGCCAAAAACCAAAGAAACAAAAAAACAAGTTAGAGAATATGCAAAGGTGTCAAGTGAAATGACCCCTTTTACTAGAGATCCTTGTGGGCATGAACATACCGCGGCGAAGTACCAAGAAGATTCGAAGAAAAGGGGAAGGAATATTATTGAAAAGGGCGAGTCAAGTGAAAGAAATATGAAGAAAAAAGGACCGATGTCACACTCTCAACCCACTCCGTCGGAACCAAGTCAAGTGAAGCAAATGGAAATTGATGATACACCAACTCATGTTGATAAAAGGTACTTGGAAGAGATACCTCCTTACATTAGAGATTATGTCATATCCATCAATGATGTCCCTCCGGATGGTAATTGCGGTTTCCACGTTGTCAAGGAACAACTAGGGCCTTTCACTCAAGGTGCCAAACTATATGATGATAATGAAATCACTTATATTCGTCAAAGGATGAAGATGAAGCTAAATGAAAAACCGGAATTTTACAAGAGAATGTTGTCCGATGGGGATGATAGCCTCAACATGCAATTCCTTAGGTATCAAATCCGTCTCCACGAGGGCAATCCAATCACAAGGGATCATTGGATGGGCATGCCGATATGTGGGCACTTAATCGTCTACGCATTCAGTTGTGTGGTTCACTATTTCTCAAAAGGTGCTAGTTTCACTTACACTCCCAAAACAACCATATGTATCGAGAAACTTAGACGCAGGAGAGTGGTGATTGCGTTGGTTAACAACAACCATTTTGTAGGCCTCCGGTTAGAAGACAATTGTCCATTGCCACCGATATGCGCATACTCTTATTGGAATGGATTTAACCCCGACACGATGTTGGGTTGGTGCATTATGTATGAACATAACATGGAGATGTGGAAAGCTTTGGAGGAATCAAACAAAATTATACATGGACTTGCAGTTTCCCTTGGGGATGATTAGATGTACCTTTGGCTAGAATATATGTATGATTTTGAACATGGTAACGGATATAAAAATAGCCGTTTTTTGAGTCACATCAAGTACAATGTTGTCTCAAAGCTTGAGTTCGGTTACCTGGTAGAATTCTACAGGTAACCGAACAATGTCATTTTTTTGGAACATTAAAGTTCGGTTACAACGTATTTTTTGCAGGTCACCGAACTGCTCAGTTCGGTGAGTTGACGTTTTTTCCTAGTTAACCGAACCTGCATCTGGATATTTTGGCTTGTTTTCGTTTTTGTTCAACCCCTGAGTTCGGTTACACTGCACATTTGCGATAAAACCGAACGCTGAGTTCGGTTACACCGTATTTTTTTGTAGGTCACTGAACTGTTCAGTTCGGTGACATGCCGTTTTTTCTTTGTTAAACGAACCTGACTCTGGATGTTTTGGCATGTTTTCGTTTTTGTTCAACCCTTGAGTTCGGTTACACTGGACATTTGCGATATAACCGAACGCTGATTTCGGTTACACTGTAAATTTGCGATCAAACCGAACTACTTGTGTTGAATCCAAAATTTTAATTTAAGCATGACTGTAACAACAACAACATAAGACCAAATTATGAAATTCATTTAATAATCCATATAACTAAATGTTGGAAGCAAACATAAGAAAACAAACTACCAAATCCGCAAAACAAAAGTCTTCCAAACATAAGGAAACAAACTACCAAATCCGAAATAAAAAAGTCTTCCAAACATAAGAAAACAAACTATTAATTGTTGCAATCACTCATTTACCACGACTACTACGAGAAACTTTTCTACTCTTGCGTTTAGGAGCTTTAGGTCGTCCTTTGTCACTAGGAGTGTCATCTCCACTGCTTTGTTGTTGAACCATCCGACTTGAACCTTCCCCTTGTTGGCGACTCCTTTTCAACGGCATGGTCTGGTTTGGATCAACCTGGCTTGTATCGACAAGGTCGGGATTAAAAACATTAGTTATTTGGTTGTAGAGGTCTGTTTGTTCTCGAGTGTCCATCGGCTCTCCACTCCGGATTTTTTCCATCAATTTCTTCAACAATTTAGCACTTGCCTTCACCTTTTCTCATCAAAAACATAAGTCACTATTATTTTTCAATACTTTATAACATTTTAAAAAACAAAAATAAGATAAAATATCTTACCGCCGAATTCCAAAAGATCAAGGCCTCATCACCACACATATGGGTAGGCTTCATAATCTTCTGAGCCTCTTTCTCCATTGCCGTCGCTTTTGCTTTATCAGCACGGGCTTGTTGGACACTGTTTATTACACGAGGATGAGAAAAATGTTCATACCATTCCATATATCCATCGTCAGCGGCATTTGGCTCATCAAACGAATCTTGTAACTCTTCGACTGGAACAATATAATCCCCAAAGTTCTTCCAGTGGTCCACTGATGGAGCAAGATCGTATTTGGGGATGAAATTCTTCTCGCTGTTCTTAGTTCTGGCCTTCTTTACCTTGAAGTTTTCCACTTGTGGGACACTTTGGACACAACAAAGTTGTCTAAGTACTATTAGAGGATTATACATTGTACAACCCCCAGGATGAAACAACGGTCCATTATAACCCGTAACACGTGAGAAATCAATAACACCCCGTCTTCATCTGATGCAATGCTGTAAGGATGGAAAACCACATCTTCCACTGTTAACTTATCCAATGTCTCCTTCAACTCCAACACCTTTTTTTCCCTTTTTCTTTTCCTGTGAGTTCAAAAATTCATATTTACCAGATGTAGGCTTCCCATAAGGCCAAGGAGTGTGAGTATTAGACAATTGCAGTTTAGGGAAGTGGTCGTACACCCAAACCTATGAGAAGAGGCAAAAAATAATACATTCGCAATATGATTAGTAACAATACACATTCATTCACTTATATATTCAAACACGCAAACGATAATTTAACAGGGTACCTGAACAAGGGTGTATAAGCCTCCAAAATATAGACTTCTAAGCCTCGAAGCTTTTCTGAGTTCCACTTGAACGAATGAAAGAACCGCAATGCCCCAAGAGTAGTTGTTTACCTCATCTAAGGGGTCCAATAGTTGGAGGTAATGAGCATTTACCACGTGGCCTGAAGTTTCAGGGAAGAAGATGGTTCCAAGTTGATATAACAAATAAGCAGTCACATGGTGCTTAGTCTTCTCCTCTGTCATCACCAACTTTCCTTGAGCAACCAAATCTTTCTTCCCTGAAAACTCATCAAACAAGGTTTTGAGCTTGATATTTTTCAATTTCTTCTTGTACGTGCGGTCTTCCTCAAACTCATTATACTCATCACCTTCCTTAGACTCTTTGTTAGCTCGCCTAAACTCACATTGTGCCTTTTTATCGCTCCATCCTAGACACCTTTCGACTAGTTTTTCAAGAACTTCATAACATCGAGTGATCGTAGCCATCTCGAACACTTGTTCCTGTAATTTGTAGGGCTGTGATTCTAAAACAGTCATCCGGAGTTATTTCCATCTCAACAAAAGGTAGATGAATGGTATCCGTTTCTGGATAAGCCCTCTCGGCAAATGCAGTAACAGTGACAACATCAAATTTTTGGTGCGCATGTTGTATCCCGTTCCATAGTACACAATCAAATACCGCCAGGAGGACCTCATCACACTCATTTTCTATATTCCATACCTTGTTCTTTTGACGTTTCAAAACACGAACAACATTTTTATGATCCTAAAAAAAACATCATATCTTATATACTAATATATATAGAAAAGAACAATATATGTCAAAATATAATAAAATGACTGAGAAATCTAAATCTTGATGGTTAATATTGAACCATACCTTTGTTGCAAAGATCTTGGCAGCCCATGAGTTTTTGTAGCCCATCAATACCTCCCCGCCATCTCTTGGAGTACCATATGTTGGATTCTTTGGCGGCAAACACAAATCCTTATGGCTTTTTAGGCGTCTTTCTAGGTGTCTTTACCACTATGTCTGCTTGTTCCTCTTCTTCTTCCTCTTCATCCGAGCCCTCCTCTGATTCATCATCATCCTTATCTCCATCCTTGTCTCCGCCTTCCTCATCTTTTTCACCCTCATCATCGCCACCCTCATTTCCTCCTCCTTGAGCTAGTTCATCTTCTCCACCTTGATTATGTTCTTGACTGCTCATCTCTTCCATGATCTCTTCATTAATTTGTTGGATTACGTTGTTAACATTATCTCTATTGACACCATCTTGGATGACAATACCCGGTAATGACCCACCTCCATACTTAGCATTTTTGGTTCCACGCTTATCGGCACCTAAGTGTTTTGGGCCTCTAGGCGTGGGAGTTCTCAAATCTCCCGGTAATGGTTGGTTAGATTTCTTACCTTTGCCATTAAACAAAAAAACAAAAGAAATAAGGAATAATTCACGAAAAAAAAACCAACTCAAGAACAAAAAATCGTGTTCCAGGGTAGAGTTCGGTTACTCAATTATTTTTTCGAGAAAACCGAACTCCACATATATATGTAAATATCCAAGAGTTCGGTTTGTCAAAGTTTTTTGCGAACAAATCGAACATATTGGAACAAGTTCGGTTATATGGGTACTAAACATATAGGGAAAAAAAGAACAGTTCGGTTACATGGCCAATTTTTTTTTTTTTTGTAATAAGGGTACAGTTCGGTTACATGGCAGTTTTAAACATTTATGCGAAACAACGGAACAAAGGTGCTAGAGTTCGGTAGTGTGGGTACTAGAAATTTTGGGAAAAATCAAACAGTTCGGTTACATGGATTTTTTTCCTATTTTTGGTAATATGGCTATAGTTCGGTTACATGGCAGTTCAACAATTTTTTTGCGAAACAACCAAACTCACGAGTTCGGTAACCTAGTTTTCAATCCTATAAAACCGAACTGTTCTTCGTGTTCTTCGTTTCATGGAGTTCGGTTAAGAAACTAGGGCAACAATAAAAGACGCTCTAACCGAAGTAAACACTGTAACTTCAATTCGAACCCTATTTTGATGATTTCTAATCAATTGAATCGATGAAAATCAAATTAAAAGAAATGGGTTTCTCGGGAAATACCTGCGAATCGGTCCCATGGAAGAATCAGGCTTCTTACTGCATCTATTATACTGGATTATGGATTCACTTGGGTCTTCCACTTCTTTATGAATCTCAAAATCACTTGGCTGATTTGCTAGATGTCCTAATGGGGGACCTGTTCCTGGGAGTCTTTTGGTTTTCTTTCGAAGAACCATTCTTATAGTCGATTGATTAATCGACGATGAAAATTTTATGAATCGACGATTAATCGATGAAGATGACGTTGAAATGGGGAAGAAGAGAAGAACAAGAGGGATAATAGTTTTCTCCTCAAAACTATTTTTTTTTTCCTTTTTTTGGGTGCGGCTAGGTTTAGTTTAGGTTTTGAATTAGGTTTTGTTTAGGTTTTGTTTTAGATTAAATTAGAGGCAGTTATTAAGTTAGGGTTAATTTTAATTAGGGTAAGGGAAAAATTAGTAATCTCATGATTTTAGGACATCCCTTAAAATTGTAGGATAAGTGTCCTAATAGGACCATGGTCCCCCAAAAAAACCATGGTCCCTAAAAAATCGTTCTATACCAAGGGGTTCCATATCAGTGTGTTGGGCTAATTAAATCCCATATGATCCACACGCAAGTGCACAATAAAAGGACACGGACCTTCGGACAATCAAATAGTCAACCATGTAGTACTATTATACAGATGCACATATATGGATGGAAACCAGCTAAAAATACGAGCTCTTTTTTTTTTAGCAGTGACTAAATACAACCTACATTCAGGTTAAATATCTTGGAAACAGCCCTTTAATTATAACTAACATAATTCTGTCCATTCTATACAGAAGAAATGTTGGAATATATCGTGTGTTCAAGTCAGAAGACCAAGTTAGTAACTGGATTTGAAGACTAAGTCAGTAACAAGATATGACTAATCTAGTTGGATAAGTTTAACCTAACTAGTCAAGATAATTAGTTTTTATAATCCTCTGGGGTTTACTAATATTATTCCTATAAATAGGAATCATAATGTAATTGTAAAGGTATCTCAGAATTTCTGATAATCATCAATAATATTATGTCACCCTCCGGGGTTTTATCAGTGGACGTAGGTCGAGTGGCCGAACCACTTTAATCTTGTCTTCTCTATTTGATCTCGGTTTTGTCTCTTATCATAAATCTAATAAGAAAAGCACACACCAAAAATTTGATTTTCACTTGCATTCATTGTTGTCTAGTATTGAGAGATAAACACTAAGTTTGGTTCGCCGTTTCCTTGAGTTTGGAGTGCTTCTACTCGAGGAAGAAAGATCGTTGTATCATGGTAGACGTTTCGCAAGTAAAAACCCATTAGCACCGTAGTGGGGCAAATTTCTTCTTAAGGACAGAGTATCCAATACTCGACTCGATCTATGCACAGGTTCTAGTCTTCTAATCTCTCTGGTTTCTTTTCTTATTCTTTGGTTTTCGTATCTGGCATCAACATCAGTCGCATATTAAAGGAAAAGATATCCAACAATCTTAAGACGAAAATATTTTATCTTCTTCTTTTCTTCTGCACATTGTCTGCCTGTTTGTATAAGACGACGGTTGGTTGGGTTACGGGCAGTTACAATTACAAATTGAATTACGAGTTATTTTGGAGGACGAATACAACACTAGGATACTTGAAAGTAGAAATTGACGTTTAGTCCCAAAGTTACTGGGCTTGGGACGTTTTAGTCCACTCATCTCAGGCCTGGTACTCTCTAGTCCAAAAAACCCCGCCTCCAACAGTTTAGTCCAAATATGGACGAGTCAGTCCAAATTCTCACCGATCCTATTTTTCTTACATTATTTTATTACCCAAAATATCCTTTAGTATTTCAATCTACATTTCAATACTTTTACTCTAGATCTGAGATTTTTCGTCTGTAGGAGAGAGCGTTAGAGAGAGGCGATTTTTGATGGAGAAAGTTTTCAGGTTTAAATTTGATTTTGCTTACTGTTTTTCGCTTATTATGATCGTAAACACCAATCGGTCTGATCTTTGGTCCCGGTGAAGAAATTACTTATAGTTTAAGATGATATTTGTAATCATCTTCCCTATTCCAGATGAAATCCAATGACTCACTGAAAATTGGTGAGAGAGAGAGGTATTTCTTTCTTCTTAAATTTTTATTTCCTTCCGACCTAAGATTATCTCATCGTTATTTCATTTTGACCTATAATTTACGGGAAACAATTTATTAATTTTTTTAGGGTTCATGTATAAGTTTTGATTGATCTCTCAATCTTTTTTTCCGTTCTTAAAATATGATTTCATATTCATAATCAGCGAATCTGAATCTTTATTACCCATTAACTAATTTTGAAAATGAAATACTTTCAAACACGGGATAATTTAGAAGTTTTCCCCGAGGACTTGAAAACAAGCATATGGGCTTAATTTAATGTTCTTCATATGCATTTCATGTATGAGTTTCCATATTGATATTTTTGATATGCCTCCACATGTATCGCGTTAAATTTGTAGATGTCGTACATTAGTGGATATTTTGATGCAGAACTATCTCTTAATTGGCCAAGTGTTTTAAAATCTATTGACATTGATTTATTTCTTACTATTCCATCCTAGAATGAAAAATAGAACTAAGGGGAATGACGGTAGCGGCTTGAAATTCTTTTCTTGCAATAGGAACAACACATGCTTGATAAAAAATGAAAATTTCTTTCACTTATTCGTTAATTTGTTTGAATGTTTTAGTAGTTCCAATTAAATTCCCTGTATGTTATTAACTAACAAGAGCTTTAGTTGACTTTGCTGATTACAAAACTTTTGTTTATTGTTAATTAATGCAAGCTTTTTTATTCTTTAGTTGTCAATAATGAAAACTCTGATTGGTATTATCATGGTATGGATTCTCCATTCTCTGTTAAGCTATGGACTTCGTGAGTTTATATTTTTTCTCTTTTTTTCTGTTAGAAGCTCATTCTCTTTGGACCGTATTTTGGTACATAAATTCCCGATGGTTGTGAGTTCCGTTAATAGCATAGATTCACTACAACTTTTTCCTGTTTAGGATTATGGTGATTTCGATTCGTTTACATAAAATAGACACTTGTTATACTTGCATCCCCTTTGTATTTATATATGTTTGAAAATTATTTTTAGAATTTTAGTAATATTTCATGATGACAGGTAAATCATTTTTACAATCGTCATTTAATGAAAATGAGATGACCATTGTTTTATAGGTAGCGATGAAAAGAAAATAACATTTTTAGTTTGTTTATTTTATAAACATTACATAATTATATGAAACAAATCCGGTTTGTGCAGCATTAGGATTATCACTTTTCTATTTTACTCAAACTATAAGTTGTCGAGTGTGTTGTGTATGTGTATATAGTTGTATCCATGTTGTATATTAATGTGTACATAATTATACACATGTTTATTGTCAATGTGTACATAGTTGTACACCTGGTTATTGTTAATAAATACATAGTTGGACACCTGCAACTTCAATATATAGCTTATATTTAAAGTGAGTGGTGCACTTTGTCACTACAGCTGTAGCACTTTGTCACTACAGCTGTAGTACTCATGCCTCTTCCGCCTTTAGTAACCACGAATTCGTCTACAAAGTTTAAGCTTTTTTAGATCGTTGCTTCATTTTTAGGCACTTTAAGTTCTGAAATGAATTCCATATAGTCATATTTTTTATGTGTACATAGCTGTACACATGTTGATTTTTAATGTGATACATAATTGTACACCTGTTTTTCAATATATACATAGTTGTACACCTTTTGATTATTCATGTGTACATAATTGTACATCTGCTGATAGTTACCGCCTTGTTTTTCTACTTTATTTGTTTTATATTTTCTTTCATTTCTTGGCTTGTCGTCATTTCCTATATTTTTTTCTGTAGATAACGATATCGTCAAGAAAACGAGTTGCATTGCATCTCTGAATAATAAAGTTCACAAGGTAGATCATTTTGGAGAAGTAAATGATCGCAAATTTCTGGAAAAGACATGAACCAGCATCTGTCTTGGAAATTTTGGTTCATATGTGACTGCGCAAATAACCATTGTGTTTTAGAGACACAAAAATGGCATAATATTTAACAGTGAATGGTTTTATTTACAGTGATAAAAAATCTACCATTCAAGTTGGTTAAGACTCAAGATGATTTGAATTTGATGTACGAAAAATTCGAAGCAATTTGGTATTGGCCAGGTACAAGACAAAGTTAAACTGGACTTTGTTTTGGCGCCTGTCATCTTGGACAGAAATAGCATTTTGAAAAACGCTGCACGTTTTGGTTCAATAATCAAATGAAGTTTGATGAAAATTGCTAACATGCTAATCCTTGGATTTAGCATTGGTTTTATGTTATGGGACAATTGAGTATAGCCTTGAAATGTGGGGGTATACCATAATGCTATATAGTGTCTAAGAAAAACAAGGGTGTTTTTTTAATCCAAATAATTCATGTCGTCAAATTTAGCTACGTAAATGGTGATCGAACTATGTGAGTAATTGGATGAAAGGGCGGCCGACCTATCCAGAATTGGAGACTTACAAAATCACATTGGTTAGTAGCACAGATGGACTTAAATTTGTATGGACATGATTTTGGAAATAATTTGTAGTAAGTAAAACTGGAAGAGAAATTACAAAAATTTGTAATAGTGCTACAAATGGTGACAAGTCTCTAGTAAATACTCTTAGAGGACCGCGCGTGAAAATGTTTTGATGACTAGAGATAATGTGTTCATCGAGGGGAATAGGTTAATTTAAAGCCTACTAATTATGAGTGAAGATAATGATAACCCTACCTAGTTGATTGGAGATCCCAAGATTTAGGTTCAAAGGGACAACTAAGTTATGTATAACTCGGAGTAAACACTGTGGAGATAAAACTCCATCCTATTTCTATGATGAGACAGTGTGTTTCCTGAAAGGTGTTAGGATAAGCTATGCTTTTAATGGTGCTTATATATTGTATTTACAAGTGGGATACTACGGGGTATTCTTAATGGGAGATCACCTATGTGAGCGTCGAAATGTGGCCGATTCTATGGAAATTTTATAAGGCTTTAATTTCCTAGAGCACTCATGAATCCGGGATTTTTTCAGGACCGAAATGAACACAACCGTAGAACCAAATTAGTGAGAAAAGGCATTGTGTGATAACTATTGTCTTGGTTTACATTAAAAACTGAACAGTTCAAGACATCGCGTTCACTGGTTAGTGAGTAAATCCGATAGTTATTCACTAAGGAAGGTTCAAAGCCAAAAACTACCTATCCCCATGCAATGAATTTTCATTTTATCTCCCTTTAGAGTCTGCATAGCATTTGCATTAATTCTTGGAAATTCTATCCAAATGTGGGGGATTGTTGGAAATTTTGAATAAAATTATGTTAGTTATAATTAAAGGTTGTTTCCAAGAGATATGACCCTCCATGAAAGGACTCTTACAAGAGATGCTACTCTTTGTGAAGAGACACTATGTCCTTTCCTAAGAGACACCAATCAAGTATATAAACCCCACTCATGTTCCATTCTATATAGAAAAAAAGCACACACCAAAAATCTGATTTTCACTTGCATTATTTGTTGTCTAGTATTGAGAGATAAACACTAAGTTTGGTTCGCCATTTCCTTGAGTTTGGAGTGCTTCTACTCGAGGAAGAAAGATCGTTGTATCCTGGGAGACGTTTCGCAAGTAAAAATCCATTAGCACCATAGTGGGGCGAATTTCTTCTTAAGGACAGAGTATCCAATACTCGACTCGATCTATGCACAGGTTCTAGTCTTCTAATCTCTCTGGTTTCTTTTCTTATTCTTTGGTTTTCGTATCTGGCATCAACATCAGTCGCATATTAAAGGAAAAGATATCCAACAAAATACAAGTCTAAAATTTCATAAATCTTATTTACATGAGTAAACAAAACTCATGTCTATCTTCATACCCGTTCTTCTCTTTTCCTAAGAGTTTGATTACCCAAATTAATTATTGTTCTCTCATCTTAAAAAAAATGTTTTCATGAAATCTTAATTTTTCGATTATCATAGATTTTATGTTGGTTTTTCTGGTCGACCACCTACACTGCTACACCAGTAATCTAGTATATATTCAAATTTAAAGAAAATCAATTTCCAAAGCCCATAGACAAGTTGGCCCAGTTTATTTTTGGCTCCAACCCTATGTTAAGTTGAGATAGATTTTCGTGTGCAATTAATTGAAAAGAATTAATTTAAGTTGCTGCTAATAAATGAGGGAAATTAAAAGAGAGAAATTGAAATTCATGCACATCCAACAGGTTAAGAACAAAATTAATGACAATTTATAGAAATAGATGAAACCGATGTGTCTCTTTTATCACACTGAACATGTATATATTGAAGTATTTTGGTTCCTCGTTTCACATCAAACGATTGAAATACATCTCAAATCAAACCAGAAGTACAACAATTAGAATGGCGAAGTTGGTTAATGTTTCATTGGTTCTTATTTTGTTTGTTGTTTGTGCATCGGAAATTATCCAAGTAAAAGGTGCCAGGGATGTCAACAACAATGGGAATTCCCCTGGGGAAGCACCATATGTAGATCCAAGGCTAGAAACTTGTAGAATTACAGGACCTTGTGGAGAATCTTTGGCACAACTTATAGTGACAAAAGCCATGCCAAGCGAAAAAGATCTTGTATGCTGCCAAGAACTTGTGCAGACTACAAAGTATTGCTGGGATACGATAATGAACATTCTTGGAGAGTCTAACGTTCCTCCTTTTGTTAACCTTCATCCATGGGCGGAAAATGCATGGAACAAATGTGTCGCTCTTTCAGAGTCTCCTGCCCAAGCACCAGCCTTATCGGACAATTCCCCTGCACAAGCACCTATGATTCCAGAACATTGCAGGATTTCTGAAATGTGTGTAGATAGTTTGGCTAAGCTCATAGTATCAAAGATGTTGCCAACCGTAAAAGATTATACATGCTGCATAGAAATCATCCAAAAGACTAAATATTGCTGGGATAAGACAATGGAAATCCTTGAAGATCCTATCGCTTCCTGCTTTGGCTCACCTTTATCCATGGGCAGATAATGCTTGGGACAACTGTGTCCGCATCACAAACGTAAAGATTATACCCAATTAGTGCACTATACAGTATAAACAGATCGCGCGCATGCCTATTGCTTTTTCTCTGGTGTACTGTGACGAATAAAAGGATTGAAAAGTAATTTCATAAGATAGTTTTCTTCATTATTATCTCTAATATATTCTAGTTTTTCTTCATCTTTATAAATCACTTAGGCACAAACAATTGCAGTATATTCTTTGCAAAGAATAATTGATA
Organism: Papaver somniferum; assembly: GCF_003573695.1. NCBI lineage: Eukaryota > Viridiplantae > Streptophyta > Magnoliopsida > Ranunculales > Papaveraceae > Papaver > Papaver somniferum. The sequence goes on from NC_039358.1 coordinate 39,356,382, forward strand.
CGAAATATTGCATCATGTTAAGCCGCAGAGCACGTTTTATATATGCGGGCAGTGACACAAAGAAGAGATGATCAAATATTGGCATTGTGTCAGAGTATCAGCCATTCAAGTGTCGCAGCAAGGTCCAGATTGGGCCTTTGCCATTCGCTAGCCATTAATGCTCAAACTGGCACCTCCAGACGGACCAGACCCTTAAGTATATAAATAATGATCTCATCAATAGTCTCTATGTGGAATACGCATCCTTTCCAATAAGAATTAAGAAAGTGTACCTAGCAATATAATGAGAGTACGTCGACGAACAGATGTTCTTCTTTTCTTTGTTGCCGCAACCTAGTTTTGTTGTTAGCAGGGTCCAGATATTTAATGCTCAATCAATACAATGTTTATGTGCTTCCGATCTTCCAAAAAATATTTAGAACACGTAGCGCTTACACGATTACATTTTGAGTGGTTCTACCTAAATGCCACCCACACTTTTCCTAAATATCACTCATATCAAAAAAATTTAATAATATTATACCCAATCTGGATTGGGTAATAAAAATGCACTTTCTTCTCCAACTATCACCTATAATTATGGCTGCCGCACCCCTTCCACCACCTTCGATTCACACAGTAATATACTCACGTGCACAATTAAGATTTTTATTTTTGTTAAGATAGGATTTAAGCTTACGTTTTAGTCTTAATCTCAATCATGATCTGAGCTTTAGGGAAAAATTAGGTTTTTATTGTATTTTGATTGATTAGATTTGAATTTAAGATAGAAAGTATTTGAGTTTAATCTACGCTTGCTCACGATGTTAACAGGCAGATCGATTAGGCACTCCCAAGTAACATTAACTTACTTCCTCCGTTATTTTTTAATAGGCCAGTTTTTATAAATAAATATTTTAAAAATAATAGGCCAGTTTCCTAATTGAGAAAGTCAAATGTTACTTTAATTTTTTGGGACCATTTTTCTTTTAACTTCTTTTAATGACAAGTGTTATGTGGACCATTTCACTTATTTTTTTGGCTAACAAGTGTCATGGGGACCATTTCACTTCACTTCTTTTATTGACAAGTGTCTAGAGGACCACTTTCAATAATTAGTTCTCTTAATTTTCTTAATTTTCTCAAAAAAAAAACTGGCTTATTAAAAAGTAACGGATAGAGTAATAATTATGATACATAAGTATTGCTTCAAAAAGAATATAAAAAGAATTCCATGAACATGTTAAGAAGGAAGTGGTGGTGGTGAGTGGGTACCGTAACTCCATCCAGATGCCAGTGTAAAAGGAATGAGTTTCCATCACCCACTTTAGATTAGGGGTACAACTGTTATGTTTTAAGACCATGAGTGGTTTTTAGGAGAAATGTGGGTGGCATTTAGGTGATCCTTTTGAGTCGCACAATTCAATGGAAATTGAAATGCTAGTTAACGCGTGTCTATTTGTGACTGGTTGGTACAGGGACTTTCCCGATAATAACACGTGTCAACTTATGAATGGAAAGGACAACACATAACTGGTCTAACCCCGACAATAAATTAGCAAAGCGGTCGGATCCTGCTTTTACTAAAATGACACTAATTCAAAATCAGTCAAATAATTATTACGAGTATATATATATATTTTGCAAGACTCAAAAAAATACTACTCCTACATAAACACCAACAACAAACATTAGGGACTAGCTAGGGTTCTGCTAGATTTGTTAAATTAATTAGGTGCCTCCTGGCTCACAAGATGGGCAGCTTGGTGATGGAATTTGGTGTTTTTGTTTCAATTGTTTTTTCTTGTTTTCCCCTATTTTTTACCAAATCTATAGCTAGATTTGATCCCTCGAAGCTCCCTGGCCCCGATCGGAATGCACAACCTTTTACATCAAGTCCAGACAGAAACTTGAAAAACGCGTGAGTTTACTTTAATCTATCTTGGCTTCATTTTTTTGTTATACAAATTGTTAAAGTAGTGTTTCTCAAATGGTGGTGGACATATTATATTTCTTTTGTTTCCGTCTCTTGCGGATGGAACAGGATACAATCTTTATAACACATAGAGATGGTTCATCATATAATGTGGATCCGCAATCCGGAGATATCAAGTGGGTGTTCTCAACAGGAGAACCCCTTTGGTCCTCATCTCAAGCTTTCACAAATTCAGATTCTCATTCAGATTACGATTATATAGATGTTGAAGATGACACAACTTTCGTCGTGAAAGGTTCGGACGGCAAAGTAAAACATGTAAGTACGTCATTCGCTCATTACAGTTTAGGAACAATCTAAGCAGTTTTTCGTTGTTACTGATTTTTTAATTCGATGTTTTTGTGTTCCAGAAACTGTCTGACTCAGCCGCACAACTTTTAAGTAAACTCAGTTCTACACCTGACATTTTTGCTCGGCAAATCGTCATAGGTAGCATTAGAACGGAAGTACATATCTTAAATGCCAATTCTGGGAGGCGTGTTTCCATGCATAATGTAGCTGCCAGCAGGAAAGATGAGGGTAACGCAAATCATGAGAGCTTGGTTGAATCCAATGTTGTGGAGACAGGTGGGCAGATATGTATCGTAAGGACTACCTACTGCTTTCAGTCAGTCTCGCGCTCAGGTGAACCCATCTGAACTATTCTGAATATAGCACTGTTAAACATTCACAAGGATTTGATGATGTTATCAGTCGAAACTCCTTGCACACAAGGAATGGGCAGGGTTTGGATTATAAACGCAATACCTTGGAACCATTCTTAATACCTATGCCTCCTTTTAGTCGGGATCATAGTGATGCACATGAACAACACGCAAAAGAGAAACAAGAATTATGAACATGCAACACGAGCGTCCAAACACTGATGTGAAAGGCCCTAATAAGACTTTGCATAGCCCAGAAGCTAATTTTTGTTTTGTTTTGTTTTATTGCTAAGAGGTAAATGAGTTAGCTAGAGTCAACAGAATTGATCTAACATTACATAACAGGTTCAGCTCCTAAAAACTGTAGGACTGTGTTTTGTTTATCTTATTTTTATTTCTTTCACATAATAAGTATGAAGAGTATTCAAGTTATTACTCTGCGCCATATCTGTTAATACAATATTTGAAGGTTCGAGAATGTATGAGATTGGATTCTTGACACAATAAGATTCGTTCGATTGCATTCATCAGTTGGGAGCTGCACCTAGGAGTTTCGACTAATAACATTCGTTCAATTGCCTGCATTTTTTATACTTAACATGCTAAAAGAAGACAAGCTTTACGGTTACCAAAAATATTCTTTATGATTTGCATTTCTCAAGTTGTTGCAGAAGCAACAAGATTATTGGAAAATCCAGATAGCTTTGTTAATCAGCTGCCTACCATAGCATCTCGAAAATCTACATTGTTACGTTCTACCTTCCATATATCACTCACTGCTCTAGTCGGTGCTTGTTTACTTGGATTACCCCACGGCTGTGCACCCCCTTCAGACTATATACTGTATAGCAAGAACTAACGTATCAAGATCCACAACTGTACGTATGGAAATATGGTCATTTTCCTTTGTACTCATTGGTAGGCAGTGTGAACCAATATTCCAATATGATCGATCCATTCTTGAACGGAAGTGACTTTTTCGGGAATTATTAGAAACAAGAAGAAGAGATATCAATGATATCATCATATCATCCACATTAGAAAGTGATGAATATCTGTTGTACATGTATAAGCGAGTTGTAGCGGTTGGGGAAAACCTTTTTACGCGCATGTAAACTCAGAAAATACAAATTATAAAATCAATGGCCAAATTAATTAAGTTAACCAAAAAATGGAAAAATATATCGAAGTTCATCATCATCATCTTAAGAAGAATACAGATTGATCAAATTGAAGATGATATTTAAATAAGATTCATCAACAAATTATCGAAGGGGCAAATTAATGATTAAGAACTTAAGAATATAACTAACCTTAGGAATTTGGGAATGCTTTATGTAAAATGAATGTTGAATATAAGATATATATAGAGAGAGAAATGACACCCCTTATTATATGGTTTTCTTTTCTATCTTTTGCTGCAAAGGATTATTACTCTTGATCAGAGGATTCATATATAAGTTCGTACTTGTTCTTATATATAAGTTTAGCCTTCTCGTAAATTTCCTCAAGTTGTTTAAACTTTGGGTCATCCCTTTCATCCTCAAAATCTTCGAAACCGTTGCCAACCATTTCTGTTTCTTTTGCTCTTTCGGTTTGTTGTTCGATTTCTTCTCATCTGATTCAAATAGATGTTTGAACATAGTTTTCACTTTCTTTGGAAAACTTGGTGATAGGCGAGGTCCCCTATCTTCTTTGCCACTATTGTTCTAGATCTTGATCCTCTTCTTCTCGTTGTTGTTGTCGAGTTTGGTAATGGTAGTAGAATTGGATTGATTTTTTGTGCACATGTACTCGCGGATAAATCTCTTGTGGGCTGCTGTAGCCATTTGTTGATTAATCAATATGATGATGAATCTCTGGTGGTATTTGTCTTAAAACTCTTAACTTATATATACATTTCATTTAAGAAGAAATCTTAATAAATTCAGTGTTATAATTAAGAAGAAATCTAATGAGGAAGACAAATTAATTTAGAAAAATATCCTTATCATAATTTGCTTTATTGATCATCCTACCACTCTCAAGGCGTTTCCTATTTTATAGGAGACTAGGAGACGGGTGACGTATTACGACAGGCAAGATTTATGTGTGAAAACATGGAAACCACTTGAAGTCCATTTGATATGATTTTATACACATTTGTGATGGACATCTGGTGTATATCCTAGGGAAAATAGCCAAAATGTCGCAGAATGAGGGGTCACCTTGCCAAAATGCCCCGGCCGTTTTGATATTAGTCAAAAAGCCTCAATATGTTAGTATTTCCGTTAAAGAAAGTTAAGTGGTCACATTCACACACATTTTTACTCGCACGTGAGAAAAAGTTACATTCATATCCTTCATAATTAGATTGAAGGAACGTGGTATTCGATCCAACGGGTATCAAAGAAAGTTTGTCTCACATGACACGCACGTGCCATGTATAATTTTACTGAGTTAACATTCAAATCTCAGAAAATGATCACTGTGTCCTATACAGTTAGATTGCGACACGTGGATACTTTGTGAAGTGGACGGTGACAGATTTGCATCATTTAGTTGTTTTTGCATTAGTTGTTTATGGATTTGCAGAATTACAAGCTGGATAGAAAAATCGAAATTAGGTACTAATTGCATATCTTGAGAATATTTTCGGTTTTGGAATTTTCTTATTGTCCAAACAACCTTGGTCTATAAATACTTGAATTTGCGTTTATAGCAAACTATCCTAGGACCTAGGAAAACTTCATTTGTGTTGTTTCTCGTGGAGCTGTCTATCCGGAGAGGAAAGTACCCTAATTAGGCAAAATCTCTTACGACCGCTCGTTAAAAGACTTCTGTGGGATCAACAATCTCCACGAGTACCGTTGGTGGGAAACTAGATAATTGCATTGTTATTTTAGTTTTTGATTAGTGATTTGATAGACTAACGGTTGTTGAAACTTTGATTGCACCTAGTTTGATTATTCTTGAGTGCCTTCTCTTCTGACATAAGGGTCACTCAAACTAGATCAAACTATTGACGAGATATTTAGAACTATTTTTAGATTTAAAGACGACATGTAGTCATCCATTGCTCACGGACTCTGTTCTGTGCGTGATCGATCATAAGTAGATTCAAGTTTGTGTTATGCAGGTGCATAAGAAGGAAATTGAAGATTTGAAGAACAAGAAGATTTTTCTAATTGGTTTTCATATCTCATGATATGTGCACACATCTTGATCGGCTGGGATCCGACTTAGATCTGATTTGTCTTTGATAGATTTGATCACAGTGTCGAGTAGGTCGACAACTATCATTTAGTGGTATTCTTCAATATCCGAATCTGATAATTTTGAATCCGAATCTAAGTTACTGATTTGGATTGATCTTACCCGGCAATGGAGTTTACTTGTGTTAAAGCATTGCTCGTTCGAATTCACAAGTGTTGTTATCTCAAGCTTGTTGTCAAATTTATTTGATCAAAACTATATCTTGATTTCTAGCCTACATTTAGTCAAGTATCGGATTATGATAGAAGTGTGTAGTTGATTACCAGAAATCACTTCGTTCTATAGTTGGAAGGAGAAGATCAACTGAAGCGTTTGGAGAACTTCATCAACAAAAGGTAAGTGAAGATTGAACCACTTATTTCTCAAGTTTTCACCTTTCTATTTGTGACACTATATCGCATGACTAAATTAGACATTATATGCATAATAGAAATTTTGAGTCAAGTTTATCTTGTTAATCATTGTCGAAATATGTTGACTAAGCTTAAGAAAATTTGTTCATACTTGATGAATTTGGTTTAGAACAATTTATTGTTTATAACCTAAATTATGATTAAAAATTTAATCATTTTAAAAAAATCCGGGAACAGTGATATGTGTCATTGATGCTATTTGGGAATATTTCAAATTGGTTATTAGAGAGATGTAGAACTACTGTAAATCTGGATACAAGACAGTATGCATACCAGTTCACATCCTGGCACAACTGTTATAAGTCCGAAGCCGAAGTACACGTACCGGTGTAGCTATAGTTCGGTACACATACCTGGTATGCACGCCTTAAAAAGTCAGTTCACTCGTGAACTAGGATGGTATGCATACCTAGTATGCAAACCGGAAAATATCTGTTGACTCCTGAACCAGGATGGTACGCATACCGAGTATGCAAACTGAAAAAGATATGTTGACTCTTGTACCCGTTTTTTGTCTTAAAGGTATACAAATTTGGTACACTACCTATGACAAAAATGCTCACGAACAGGGATATAGTACAGATACCAGGTACACGTGCTCACCCTGTCGAATATTTTTAGATGCATCAGAATTATTTCTATGAGATAATCGACAATTGAACAACTCTCTAAAAACACTATCTAGACATATTTGATCACATTATAACCTATGGTTGTGAGTCAAATTAAATTTTTAAAGTGTTATATGAAAATGGTTAAGCTTATCGCTCGTTCGTCTGGATAGTTTCGGCTAATCTTTCATGAACAAGTCATTATACATGGTTCGGCCACTGTTCATCCTAACCATAGTGTATATTCTATTATGTTAATCTTAAGTCAATTTTTTCATCTAACATTGATTATTGATTGCTTGATTACAAAGTTACCTTATCTTAAATCCAAAACAACTTTGATCTTGGAAGTATATATAAGGAGAACCTCAAACAACTCGGATCTTTGATTAATCTCTGACAATATCCTTGTGTGTCCTGATTGAAAACTTGAGTCTTCCTCTCATTTAAACCTTTATCGGTTTAGCGACTAAAAAGGCTTCACCTAGGGATCCGTGAAGCTAGGTCCAACTATTGTTATCTTGATACTTAGAGTATCCTGATCTTGCTACTGATTTTTGAGTCTCACTCCGATTAGGAGAGATATATAAAAATCACAAAATTTCTTCGTCTCAGGTTTTGTGATTCCACAGGTATATTCCTCAATACCAATTCTTTGTTGAAATTGGAGTAGGAATTACTTGTGATGTGAATCATAGTCTAGACTGCTCATATGGAGTCGTAAGTACCAGATTTTGAGGTTTGATAGACTTTGTCTATTGCAATCGATTTCCTATCTCACCTTGATCTTTGATCCAAACAACAATCACATGTAGGCTTATCTGTGGGAGGCCGATTGGTTTAAAGTCTTCAATTAAGTTGAAGAAACTCTTAGGTTGTAAAGGACGTCAACTAAGGGAATCAATTGCGCAGAGTCTTGCGAGATTCAAGAGGATTAAGGAGCGCGGCTATAACTGAATCGCGGTGACAGTAGATTCAGTCTCAACTACATTCCAGTCTGAAGTTATTTGTAGTAGGCTAGTATTTGTAGTGGCTTAATACAATTTGTTTTTCAAGTCTGGACTAGGTCTTGGGGGTTTTCTGTATTTGCGGTTTCCTCGTTAACAAAATTTCTGGTGTCTGTGTTATTTCTTTTTCCGCATTATATTATTTATCTCTATAACTGAAATATCACAGGTTGTAAGAAATTCAATCAAAGTAGATACGTCCATCGTAATTGTTGGACACGACTTGATTGATCTTGGGTATTGATCTTTAGAATCGTCCAAGAAATCTCACGGTATAATTAGGTTCACGGACTTGTCTCCGGATACATATTTATTGTGAGAGAAAGAGATATAATCTCTTCATATAATTCCTGATTGAGATTCATTAAGTTGTAACTCTCGGAATTGTATTTGAGTTTAGTCCATACAAGTTTCCTAAGAAAAAGTTTTTGGTATATGTTGGTACCCCCACATTTTTAATTGGTATCAGAGCCATGCCATATATCACGTCCAAGCAATGCCAGACACGCCTCATATACAACCCTCCGAGCCATGGAAAACCAGCTTCATACTTCTCTCGCAATAGTCCACTGAACCATTGCCAAATACCCTTCCTTTACAGCCATCGAGTCATGGCTACTGCAGCAAAAGACCGAGGCAGCATTGTTGGTGTCTCCACTGAAACCTCACTGCCAAAATTGCACCCAACTTCCTAGTTTTGACCACAGCTCCAAAGTCACCTTCCTTGCTTGCCTGAACTTTACTAAACCCATCAACACAGTCTGTTAGCCACGGAAATAACAACATCAGGTCCTTGTCTTCATACAAATCCAGTTCAACTTAAGATTTTCCAATTAAAGTGTCCAAACTTGCACCGTTCCTCCTTCCAATGTTTCTCCTATCGGTGTTAACAACGTAATCTAGCCAGTGTCAGTACCCTTCATACATAACCCATAGGATCACGACAACACAGATTCAGTTGTCACCCATTCTCCCATTACTTTCAGGATTCAACCAAATCACCGCAATCTTGCACACTCCTACTGTCTATACGAACCCCTGTAGAACAAACCTGGTTGTAGCATCAACATATTGCAGCTGCAATTTTCTCAATAACCCGCCATATCACCTCCTTGCTCGAGCCAAAAATACCAAGCATCAAGTCATGATCTGTACCTAGCTCTTCCTTGTCTTACCAACTGTTAAAACTCAGCTCAATCTACTCACTACAGACACCATAACTCCTTCGCCTGACAAAAACTTGACCAAACCCTTACAAACTTGAGTCACACCGCTGTCAATGCTCATCCAATTTGAATCCCTGTAAACAGTCCATCTGTAGATGGTGGATTTTCGAAAAAGGCTAAAATCATAAACCCATAATTATACAAACTCCTGATCCAACAATCCGATGTGAGTACTGAGACACAGGTCTCTCATCGAATCCTCTGACTGAGAATACTGTCTCTCAGAGTACATGCAGATATGTAGTCTCTCGGCTGGACAACGACATATCTCATGAATACTGAACACTTCAGTAATTATTTGTATATAGAATCACGAGATTGACGGCTCCTAGACAGCTTGCTTTGCTAGTATAGAGCGATAATATCTTCAGGATACAAACAACAAGTTTCCCTGACTATATAAAGGATATGAAGCTCCATCAAGCTCATGTCAGAATAATTAATGCTCCTGGACAGCTTGCTCTGCTAGTATAGAGCCATAAGTTAATTATTCCTAAATTCTTGGATTCATCCACTGAATTTCCTGAAATATTCAAATATTTTCGCAATATTTCGTTACTTCAATCTATGGTTCTTCCCAGCAGAATTCCATGGGTTAGTAATAAATATTCAACGTACGGGCGTCTGAGCTACCTCCGAGTAAGCCCCGACTCAAATGGTGTAAGTGTACTCAACGATGATGCACTAACAATCACCGCATGAACGAGTATTTCAAAATACGACGGAACGATGAACCTATGCAAAATAGGAAGGAAAATAATAAATAATTAAATATTGACCAAGGTGCTGAGGGATTGGGCTCACCAGCCGGCCGTCCATGACGTGGCCAATCCCACGCCAGTTTTATATTTTATCATATTTTTTGTTATTTTCCTTGATCTTATGAAAATCCTTTCATTTGAACAAATATCCTTCGTTTTGAGGAAACTCCTCAGTTTCATGGTGTTTCCTTCGCACCAAGGAAATAATATAAAATTGGGAAAAACATCGTGGGGCCGTGATTATTGGCCAACCGGCCATGCCTTGATCCCGCCCCGCCCCACACCTCATGGTTCCTCATTATTTTATTATTATTTCCCTAATCTCATGAAAACTCCTTAATCTCATGGTATTTTCACAAAACCATGAAAATATAATATAAAATTAGGGAAACTCGTGGGACCGGCCCCACCGGCCGGCCATGCCTCAGCCGGTCCCACACCCCTTTATTTATATTATTATTTTAAGGTTTCCTTGATCCCATGAAATTCCTTGATTTCATGGTATTTCTCCAAATTATGAAAATTCCTTCAAATCATGGAAAAATACACAAAAATACATAAAATTAGGAAACGCACGGGACCGGGCCCAGCCGGCCGCCATGCCTCAGCCGGTCCCACACGCCCTTATTTTATTATTTTAATATTATTTGCTTCCTTGATCCCATGGAAACTTTCACTTTAAGGAAACTCCTTAATTTCAACAAATTCCTTGATTTCATGATATTTTCATAAAATCATGAAAAATTATAAAATTAGGAAAAGGCACCATGGGACCGTGGTCACTGGCCGGCCGGCCATGCCTTGGCTCAGCGGTCCCACGCCTCATATTCCTTCATTTTATAATTATTTTCCTTCATCTCATGAAGTTTCCTCAGTTTCAGCAAAACCCTGATTTTGTCATATTTTCTCAAATGGTTGCTCAAACGCACGCCAGAAAATATCAAAATTCTCAGGACTGAAACGGACGTGTTGACGACGTGAGCATGTTACCTTGACCGACCGGTTGCTCTTTGGCTCTCAATGAGGTCCCACGTATTTTCATGATTTGACCTAATTTGCGCAATTGCACGTATTAGGTCCAAAACTCTTCCAAATAATTTTGGAATTTCATAGAATGATCGTCAGTCGATCCCGTGACCACCCAGGACGGTTTCATGACCCCTTGGTCGGCCCTCACCCTTCATAATTCATTAGGCTCGACGAGCATTTTTCGAATAAATGATTAAACCAGCATTTAATCATTCTTTCATCAACAAATCACCAACTCTTCAAGAGACCTTGGTTTTGCTCACGAGCATATGGCGCTACATGGTCGATCCATGGTCTCATGTAGCCGATCCCTCTTTCATTCCATGGTTGATTTTGAAATAAACCATCAATTGATTATCAATTGATCAAATTAGGGTTTCTGAGTCCAAGGATCATAATTCCAGATTCGAACACTAATAACTTTACGACGATCTCATGATCAGTATTCTAATTAATTATGCTTGGTTCAACTACCAGTGTTCTAATTAATGTTTTATTTTGGTCACGCTACCAATAATTCATCAGACGAGCAACACTTGCTCAGATAAGCAATATTTGCTCAAATCAAGGAATATTGGTTCAACTATCAATATTCAACAATTCATCGAATGAGTAATACTTGCTCGCCTCAACTATCAACGTGAGAATTATACTTATGTCTCAACAGATACGTTCAATTCATGAGATTCAGAACATTTTGCAAAATCATGTTCAACTCAGCAAATACATGGACTCATCGTCCCATAAAGTCATGAAGTCAACAACTGACTAATTAACCACGAGACGTCAATCGTGTCACATGGGGGATATTAACTAGGGTTTTGGTCTGGCGGTCTACGACACGTGTGTTCATACGCACGATGGAATGTGAGCAAGTCGTGCAATCAGTTGAAGGAGTTAACAAAGTAGTGGATGGAAAATCGACCAAGTCTCCGCACGATGAGCAACTGGTTTCAAACAAGATTTCCATTTCCCCACTCTTTGATTCCATCAATTGTAACACTTCATGGGATCATAGTGTCTACAATTCCAGCAATATAAATAAGTCTATGAATCATGATTGAAGACAGAACAAGAATCTCATGTCTCACAGACAACACTAGATCAACACCTCATCAATTGAGCAATTACTCTCAACTGAGCAACTTCAATCATTCAAAACTTATCTTATTCAGAATACACAACACACCCACAATCTTTGATTACCATTGATTCCACACATTTCTCAGCTTCCGTCCTACAGATCAACTCATCCTCTCTTGTGACCAAATTTACTCTGGAACGGCCATTGTCTTGGTTTAGGCCGGAATACTACAAATTGATCTCTCGAATTCAAAGCACTCCCTTCTTGCAGTGCATCTGTGTGAGGTTGAACATTTCGCTCGGTTCAAGGTGTCTCCTCCGTACGTCTCCTCAATCCCGTGAAAACCAGCAAATCGTTTTGCCCCATCTACAGATTGGCGACCACAGTGGGAGATCATTCTCTCGGTTGCAATCTCACAATTTCACAAGATGGCCGGTATTAGGTCTAGGTTAATCACAGGTTCCAATGCAAACAACGCTAGCACTAGCAGCAGCAACAACAACGACAACGAGGATATACCGGAAACGATTCCGGCCTATAAAACTGACGGTGGTGATGTTACTCCTCCTCACGTCAACGCGGAGGGTCATCCTTTGTTCGGCCGACACCCCGAGGAAGTCAGAGGAAATCCACCACCTACCATTGCTGATCTCATCAAAATGCAAGAGACTCATGCAAAGAATCAAACCGATATGGCTACAGCACAAAAGGATCTATTTAATCAACTGAAGGCTCTCACTGATAAAATGTCAGGGAAGACCCAAGGAAAAGGAAAAGAGAAGGAAAAATCCTCAGACGCTGATCCTGAGGTAATTCCGATTCATACAGTAGATGATGATGAAGTCCGCAAAGCTGCAGACCATCCATTGGCGAAGGAGTCATCAAACTTCATCACTCGGGAGGATTTGGAACGCCTTCTGGAGAACCGTGGAAAAGACAAAAACCCACATGTCCATCGTCACCAGCCTCTGTACCCTGCTGCTATGCAAAGGATTCCTCTTCCAAAAGGTTATACCTCTCCAACCTTCACTTTGTATGACGGAACATGCAATTGTCGGGAACATGTTTCTCGGTTCCTGGAATCCTTGGGTGAACATGAACATAACCATGTTGTTCACCTCAAACAATTTTCAAAATCCTTAAAAGGCAGGGCATACACCTGGTACAACAACATCACACCAGGAACTATCAACAATTTGGGAGAAATGATTAATGCCTTCTACAGAAAGTACTTCTTTGTATCATAGCAAATTACTCTCTCTGATGAAGAATTTTTCAGAGGAACAATGAACATCCCAATGACTACGTGAAAAGATTCAGAGTCCAGGCCCTGGACTGTTATGATTCAAACGTCACGGAGCAGCAACTGGTAGACTTGTGTATCAACGGCATGATCCCGGTCTACATATATTTATTGGAAAATCTTCATTTCCAGACTTTCTCAGAGCTTCATGAAGCGGCGAAGAGATCGGAAACTATTGCGCCCTCTTTACTAGAAAGAACAAAAGCTACAAAGGCTGAAGAACCGCGAGACACTCGAGGTAGCAGACGTCTGATCAAGAAGCAGTAAAATCTCCAGCCTTCCACAAACACTGTTGTAGAAGGAAGAAAACGGAAAGCCAAACCTCCGCGCAAGCATACCTCAGCTCTTTCAAAAGCACAAAGGAAGGATAAGCAAGATGCACAAGCCTCTGACCAACGCACAAGAGTTCCTGATCAAGAAGCACCTGACTTTCCTTTTTCTATTTAAGAGTTGATCGAAATCCTGGATGCCTGGGTCCAAGATGGTGCAATCAAGTTTCCATATGTCAAGAAAGAACCAACTGAAGAAGACATGGAAAGTCCTCGTTACTGATGCTTCCACAAGTTCGTCAATCATCCCACAAGCGACTGCGGAATTTTGAAGCACATTTTCAAAGAGAAGGTTAATCCACAATAGCTTCAACTGGGGACTGACGGAGTACACAAGAATCCTCTCCCAGTCAGAACCTTTACACTCTATGAACAACATATCAAAGAGGCAGTTCAATCCTTGGTCGAACATGAATTGCGTTATCTGTCGAAGGAACAAAGGAGAGACATGTTCACAGTACTGAACCACATCGTGTCAAGAAGTCCATTCTGAAAATACTTCTTGAGCCTCCATCCACAGACCAACATTTGTACGACTGGGGACTGCTTACCACAGTTAATCTCAAAAGAAATGAATTTGGAAGAACGTTGATCGATGCTGACACCTCCATCAACAACATTCCACTGAAAACCATCGGATCCACATGCATAACTCGACAAGAAAATACTCATGCTCCATCTTAATCAGAGACCTTGAAGGAGCGCTCGGAAATACTTATGGCTACATCATTCTCAAAGTGAACATAAGTTCAACCTGGACAGAAACCAAGTTTCACATAATCAATCAAGAAGATCCAGGATATGACATGTCCTTCAGACGAGCGTGGATCCACCCTGAAAATATGGGTACTTAAAAAGCGCCTTTGGTTACACGTCTCTCCAACGAAGAAAGTTCTGATCCAGAAGATTTGACGGACATTCCATTATCAGAGTACTTGGAGGAATTTCAAACTTTGACGAGGTTGAATAAAGAACCTGCAAAAGATGCATATACATCCATCAAGAGGTTCCGCACTCAGGCAAGTCTCATCCCATGTCTGTCATTTATTTCCTCACATACTATCCTAGCATGGGGACTCAATTCTGCTACCAACTCTGCAAGACGTTATGAATGGTAGATTCACCACATTAGTATTTTACCAAGTGGTTGAATCTGACGCTCCTCCGAATCAAGCACTGAAACATTCATTACCGAGATGATGTCCAAACATGGTAAAGAACACGTTGGTTGTTTCTCCTGCAAGTCCATGTGTTCCACAAAACCAGAAAGCTCTGATGTATGCACAAGTGTTGAATCCCACTACCGCAACGAAAGGTATGATGAATCAATGGAAGATACTCCAGGGCCGAGATGATCAAACATTCGATGCTTAAGGAATATACGCTTCAACGCTCAAGCATCTAAGAAGCCATCAAATTGTACTCCCAATCAAAGAGTACAACTTCAACATAAATATCTCGACGATGACTGATAAGCACGAAAGTGCGACGCATTTTCACCCATAAATACATTAGCTGGGACTCATTTTATCACTAATAAACTTGTTTTAAGTCTTTTCAAGGAAATAAGCTCTTTTGGAAAAATAGATCGAAAAAAGTGTTAAAAGCAGCCAGAGGAACTGATAAAGGCACCCATCATTTCAGATACGGTCACCCAACTTGTTAAAGACACCCAACAAATGAAAAAATGGATAGAGGCACCCTCTTCTTCTTCATTTGAAACAGATTCACATAATTTATGAGAGATCTCAAAGATTTAAGGCAAAGATATCTTGTTGCCTATTATACAAGAAGTTTTCATATCTTGAAGTTAAAAGAGATAATATATTGATGAGTTTGTTTTTATTGAAAAGGAGAAAGAAAATCTGTGGTTTTATTTATAAATAAAAAAAATAATAATATCCCCATGATTTTATTCTAGCAAATAGAGGAAGATGTGTGATAATGGAGAAAGAAATTATTCATGAGATATCTTTCATCAAAGAGAAGATCTGGTGGAGTTATGGAAGAATATTTTGAAAAGATGTTTGAGTAATGGGTTGTTGTGTATAAATAGGGTGCTAATATGACCAAACAGGAGAAAAAGAGGGGGGAGCTTTGGTAGAGCAAAATTGTTGCATTTAATTTTTCTTCATTTTCACCATTGTAAACACCATTTGAGCTATTAATTATATTTTTTGAGTGTGTTTTCATCATGAGAAGCTAAACCCCAACATTGGGTCGACGGAGGAAGCCGAACTTCACACATGGGTGAATTTGTATTATTTTCTGTATGACTTTTGCACTTATTTTAAATTGATTTATGATTCGAATTAATTAGTTATGATTTTATTAGATGGGTCATGCTTGCTTAGATGTTTGATATTCCATGCTTACGATTTATAACTAATGTTTTGAGGATCTACTTTGGAAAAACAAGAGTCGATGTTTTATTAATTTATTGAACTTTAATTGTTGAGAATAAATAAATTGAACCATGTGTTATGAATTCGGTGGAATCCTAGTCCCAATGAATCTCTCTTTTATTTATTGTTTTATTTAAACCTTTGAATTTAGTCTTCACAAGTCTTAGAGTTTGAATCCTTATTACAACAACGACAATCAAAAATATTATCATTTTGGCGCCGATGCCGGGGATTTGTTTTTGGATTAATTTTTTAGGTTTATTTATTTTTATTTGGTACAGTATTTTCATTTCATTTTAGATTTTTTTTCCTTTTTATGCGTTTCTTTTTGTATTTCTTTTCAGGGACTTTTTGAGAATGATGACTTCTTATGAGGAGACGTCACCTACGATGACGCTGGCGGAATATATGCGTAGAAATTCAAATTATCAGGAAACCTCATCTGACATGACGCTTGCTGAATATATGCGTAGGCAATGGTATGGAGTTTCTACTCTTCATGAGGTAAGTGAAGAATCTCCTCTAGAGATATATGAGAAGTATTACAAACACACGCCGCCTAGTTTCGAATAAAGATTGAGAGTTCTTGAATGTCAAAGATTATTTGCTGATGATGATGAATCTGGTAGTGACTCTCTGTTCCAAACAGAACATACAGATGACCATGTGGATGATTACGTGGATGATTTGCCTAATTCCATAGATGAATCTACCTCACAAGATCATTCCCCCGACTTAGAGGTTGTTTCTAGACCCATAGACTTCCAAAAGTTGCCTAATTTAGGGTTAGAATTGTGTGCTTCTAAAGTATTGTTGGATTACTTTGCATCTAAGTACCCAAAGGACTTGCCTATTCCTGATATCGTGCATGAATCAATTGATATTTCCCCAGTCTCAATAGAATCCCCATATTTTGTTCTTTACGCACTTCCTTGTGCAGTAAAAACTTGGTTTAGGGGTAAATCTTGGTTTTTGACAGTTTCAATGTCACCATATTTTCATAGCATAATTGTGAAGCTGTTGTTTGTAAATACTGTATTTTGGGTTGATCCCCAAATTTTCAGACTGTTAATTTTTGGGGATCCTTTTTGTATATTCCAATAGGTGTACTTTTATCTTATTTATTTTTATATTTTGTTTACTTTTTCCATTATGAATTTCCCATCTTAAGTTTTGCGTTGGATGACTCAATTACATTGAGGACAATGTAATATTTAAGTGTGGGGGAGTGGTTAACTTTTTACTTTAGTGTTTCAAGAGTTTCATTGCAAATCATGTTCAGCGGTTGAGCAGGTCTATTGAAGGTTTGTAGGTAGTTTATGACCAGCTGTTGAGCGGGTATAAAAAAAATTGTAGTTGTAAGGGTTATGACCAGCTGTGTAGCGGGTTCTTTTCTTTTTTCTTGCACATTATGACTAGCTGTATAGCGGGTCTCTTTCTCTCTATCTTATTATATGACCAGCCGTGTAGCGGGTTTTTCCATTTTTTCTTACATGTTATGGCCAGCTGTGTAGCGGGTCTTTAAAAAAAAATTATGACCAGCTGTGTAGCGGGTCTCTCTCTCTATCTTATTATATGACCAGCTGTGTAGCGGGTCAATTTTTCTGTTTTGCTCGAGGACTAGCAAAATGTAAGTGCGACGCACCCATAAATACATTAGCTGGGACTCATTTTATCACTAATAAACTTGTTTTAAGTCTTTTCAAGGAAATAAGCTCTTTTGGAAAAATAGATCGAAAAAAGTGTTAAAAGCAGCCAGAGGAACTGATAAAGTCACCCATCATTTCAGATACGGTCACCCAACTTGTTAAAGACACCCAACAAATGAACAAATAGATATAGGCACCCTCTTCTTCTTCATTTGAAACAGATTCACATAATTTACGGGAGATCTCAAAGATTTAAGGAAAAGATATCTTGTTGCCTATTATACAAGAAGTTTTCATATCTTGAAGTTAAAAGAGATAATATATTGATGAGTTTTTTTTATTGAAAAGGAGAAAGAAAATTTGTGGTTTTATTTATAAATAAAAATAATAATAATATCCCAAGGATTTTATTCTAGCAAATAGAGGAAGATGTGTGATAATGGAGAAAGAAATTATTCATGAGATATCTTTCATCAAAGAGAAGATCTGGTGGAGTTATGGAAGAATATTTTGAAAAGATGTTTGAGTAATGGGTTGTTGTGTATAAATAGGGTGCTAATAGGACCAAACAGGAGAAAAAGAAGGGGAGTTTTGGTAGAGCAAAATTGTTGCGTTTAATTTTTCTTCATTTTCACCATTGTAAACACCATTTGAGCTATTAATTATATTTTTTGAGTGTGTTTTCATCATGAGAAGCTAAACCCCAACATTGGGTCGACGGAGGAAGCCGAACTTCACACATGGGTGAATTTGTATTATTTTTTCTGTATGACTTTTGCACTTATTTTAAATTGATTTATGATTCGAATTAATTAGTTATCATTTTATTAGATGGGTCATGCTTTCTTAGATGTTTGATGTTCCATGCTTACGATTTATAACTAATGTTTTGAGGATCTACTTTGGCAAAACAAGAGTCAATGTTTTATTAATTTATTGAACTTTAATTATTGAGAATAAATAAATTGAACCATGTGTTATGAATTCGGTGGAATCCTAGTCCCAAAGAATCTCTCTTTTATTTATTATTTTATTTAAACCTTTAAATTTAGTCTTCACAAATCTTAGAGTTTGAATCCTTATTACAACAACGACAATCAAAAACATTATCAATGACACATTGATTCAACACCAGCACGATCAAAGTGTAACTAAACTACAATCGATAAGTCTTCATTATCCCATGATAAGACTTCCGAAGCAGATGCAACATCATTCATACATGGATGACACTAACTCCTTCAACATACACTGGGCAACCTGAGGTGATTCCGCGAGACTTCATCAACTGGATTTTTCCACATCACAAGCCCCTGCATGATTGAGGAACTTCCTCTCTTCACCAATCACATTCAGTATGAAAACTGCTAATGCTATCTACCACAACAACGTCGACTCACTGACAAAGCCAGTTCATGGTAAAGTTATGCTTTCAGGAGCATTCAGGTTGAACTCTCAGTACACCTTCATCTTAGGGACGCTCAACTCATCAACTAGTTCGTAAAAGGCTCATTGGATGGAAGAGCAAAGATTATATATATAATCATGGTTCTAGCCTTTTCGGTCTTTGGAGAAACTTAAACCATGGTATCAATATCAACAATAATCTCTAAAGGAACACCATCCCTAATTTCAGCATCGACAAGGATCTTTGGAGCGTAATCATTCATGGTCTCAGCACCAACAACGGTCTCAAAAGCAACATCCCCAGGGGTTTATCAACTAATCATTCTCTGAAGCGTTACACATGAAGCAGACTTCTCTAAGAACCAATGATTCATATCAATATATGTATACATGATAACATGAACATCTTCCCGAAGCTTGCACGACGGACGGGTACAAGTCAAAGTCTTCTACAAGATGTTCTCATCGCCTCTACAAATGAGATACGACATGCTCCAGGCCATGGGTTTACAAAAAAGTACCAATGGGTGAGGAATTGGGCAATACTTCCTCAACAAAATATGTTCGTATATGTTTCTTCTAAAACATACCAAAAGGGAGCATCAATCATACATACGAGCTGAAAGATATGGGTTTTACCGTCAGGTCTACGGAAACTGAAAAAATTTGTACGGGATTACAAATTACAAATGTGCACGCTTCGTTGGATGACCTCTACAACTCCAAATTGAGTGATTATTTTCTCATGTGATAACTCAGACTCTTAGCTTCTAAAGTTGGGGTCAAGCATCGAATTACGACCTTGTATGAGGTCCCTACATCTTCCAGAGCGAACGACATGCAAGTAGCAATTCTTAGACGGGATTCATGACTTCCACAGTCGATCGGTGTTCACCAGGTCTTTCCACTAAGTACTTCATCAAAGTACCTCCAACTTCGACCACCTAGGTATTTATATCAATTTTTCTACCTGGGTCCTCTATCCAAGTCTTGCCAGAAGAAGAGAAGACGAAAAGGAGAGATCTAACAAAATACTGGGGACAGACGGACCACTGATCATGACGACCAGTTTCATAATCCAAGACTCGTGGCACCGGAATCTCATGTGCTAATCATTCATAATAAAAGTAATGCTACCACCGGGACATGAAACCATGGTCATTACATCATCCCCTCTCGAGAGGAACCTCAGCTATGGTCACGTGACCATGGTTTCAGAAGTGATGTTTCTACGACTGACAGAAGCAAGATGGCGCTTGCAAGATGGCGCTGCAAGCACCATGCTCATGTATCAATCAAGGGGTCCTGATTTAAAACGAATCAATGACATTAAAATCCTTCACCAACCGTTCAAGACACAAGTGAATGGTCTAAAAACACAACATGAGTGTTTTACAGCAAGCTCCTCTGAGATGATTTTACACTGTCCTGTACAAACCTACGAGCTGGGAGAAATTGGTGAAGAATCTAGGGATGGGTCATATACTATTCTTTTCGTACGAATGTCCTCTACAACATATCCAAAATTCAAAGAAATTGAATAAACGAGCAAGGAGACGTGGCCGAAACATTGGACAACATACAATCTGAAAATTTTCTGAAACTCTCCTGGAAGTTTACCGTCTCGCCTTTTTCAGGCCCTAAACATGTTCAAAACTCGAAGATCTTCTATGTTAAAGCTGGGAAATTTTCTGGGCACAAAGATACATATGCAGACCGCGAAAATCTAACATCAGATGAAGATTCTACAACGTTTTTACTGAAAGACCAACTTCTGAATTTTCTGATGACGAAGTATGGCGAAGTTCTTCGTTCATCCACATCTGAATCAGGATCTACACCATCAACGCAAATCCTGACTTCATCATCAGCCGATAGTCTCATTTGCTGAAGTCGGTGTTGCTTCTGCTGATAAGGGATGACTCACAGATGATCGAGAGACATACAAAGTACCAGCTTTCCAGCGTCTCTGAAAGGTTGATTCATCCCAGGATGAACATCTGCAAAAGTCTTCATGTTTGACTTGATATTTCTGGAGCGTTCGCCGGAAGATCCAGAAGGTTGGTTGTAACCAGAAGTTACCACTATCTGAGGCGAAATACATGGAGTCATGGATATACCAACAACAAGCACGCGATGAAACGGTAACAATCCAACTCTTTCCTATTTACAATTTCACTAGTTGTAGTGATTATAACGTCAAAATTTCGAAAACTTGCTCATTCCTTCAAACCTGCAAAGACGAGAAAATTCATTATTCAAAACCATGACTTGATTTTCATCAAACCGTGAACAACCCATGTGAATTTTAACATCCACTGGTTTTTCAAAAATTGGACAGACGCCCATTTTACAATTGTGAAAACTCACATACAGACATTATTTCACCATATATAATTGTCTACTTTCAACAGTTGTTCAAAATCAAAACTTGATTTTACAAAATATATAAATATTTAACGTGAAACTCACGTAAGTTTGAAAAGATGTCTATATATTTTGCTCCCTCGCACGAGCATCTATCTTTGAAGCGAGAGCATATTTTCAAAGATTTCTAAAAGCTCGAAGATAAAAAATTTCATGAAATCTCATAAACAAAATTTTATTACTAACAGACGCATGTCTATTAAAAAAAAAAAACTTTTCTCTCGTACGAGCATTCACCTTTGAAATGAGAGTTTATTCCACTTTATGAAATCTCACATATTTAAAAAAGTAAAATTTTGTTTTTCGTGAAAGCGCTCATAGACAAAATTTTATCATTAGACTCAGGTCTATTTTGTTTGTTTCTTAAACTAACGAACGAACGTCCACGGATTACCTTTCTTGGGCCCGAACCCGTGAATCCTAAATCGACCAAGGTTCCACCATCGAATCAGCGGTTCTACACTAATTTATGCTCACTGGATGACGCTCTATTATGCCACCGGGGTTTTCGCTCAAACCATGGTTCACTCATTCGGTCGAAATCCGGTAATGCCTTATCTTATGACTAAGTTCAATTACTTATTTCTCGTCTGTACCCGGAAAATCACCATTCAATGCTGACCGAGGAACACGGTTTTCCTCACTAAGTAGGGGACTTAATGTAGATGGTGGATTTTAGACAAAGGCTAAAATCGTAAACATATAATTATACGAACTCCTGATCCAGCAATCAGATGTGAGTATTGAGACACACGTCTCTCATCGAATCCTCTGACTGAGAATACTGTCTCTCAGAGTACATGCAGATATATAGTTTCCCGGCTGGACAACGGCATATCTCATGAATACTGAACACTCAGTAATTATTTCTATATAGAATCACGAGAATTACGGCTCTTAGACAGCTTGCTCTGCTAGTATAGAGCGATAACTTCTTCAGGATACAAACAACAAGTTTCCCTGACGATATAAAGGATATGAAGCTCCAGCAAGCTCATGTCAGAATAATGAATGCTCCTAGACAGCTTTCTCTGCTAGTATAGAGCCATAAGTTAATTATTCCTAAATTCTTGGATTCATCTACTGAATTTCCGAAAATATTAAAATATTTTCGCAATATTTCGTTACTTCAATCTATGGTTCTTCCCAGCAGAATTCCATGGGTTAGTAATAAATATTCAACGCACGAGCGTCTGAGCTACCTCCGAGTAAGCCCCGACTCAAATGGTGTAAGTGTACTCAACGATGATGCACTAACAATCACCGCATGAACGAGTATTTCAAAATACGACGGAACAATGAACCTATGCAAAATACGAAGGAAAATAATAAATAATTAAATATTGATCAAGGTGCTGAGAGATTGGGCTCACCGGCCGGCCGGCCGTGCCGTGGCCAATCCCACGCCAGTTTCATATTTTATCATATTTTTTGTTATTTTCCTTGATCTTATGAAAATCCTTTCATTTGAACAAATATCCTTCGTTTTGAGGAAACTCCTCAGTTTCATGGTGTTTCCTTCGCACCAAGGAAATAATATAAAATTGGGAAAAACATCGTGAGGCCGTGATTATTGGCCAACCGGCCATGCCTTGATCCCGGCCCGCCCCACACCTCATGGTTCCTCATTATTTTATTATTATTTCCCTAATCTCACGAAAACTCCTTAATCTCATGGTATTTTCACAAAACCATGAAAATATAATATAAAATTAGGGAAACTCGTGGGATCGAGCCCCAACCGGCCGGCCATGCCTCAGCCGGTCCCACAAGCCCCTTTATTTTATCATTATTATTTTAGGTTTCCTTGATCCCATGAAATTCCTTGATTTTATGGTATTTCTCGCAAATTATGAAAATTCCTTCAAATCATGGAAATAATACACAAAAAATACATAAAAATAAGGAAACGCACGGGACCGGGCCCCAGCCGGCCGTCCATGCCTCAGCCGGTCCCACACGCCCTTATTTTATTATTTTTAATATTATTTGCTTCCTTAATCCCATGGAAATTCTTTCACTTTAAGGAAACTCCTTAATTTCAACAAACTCCTTGATTTCATGATATTTTCATAAAATCATGAAAAATATTATAAAATTAGGAAAAGGGACCATGGGACCGTGGTCACTGGCCGGCCGGCCATGCCTTGGCTTCAGCGGTCCCACGCCTCATATTCCTTCATTTTATAATTATTTTCCTTCATCTCATGAAGTTTCCTCAGTTTCAGCAAAACCCTGATTTTGTCATATTTTCTCAAATGGTTTCTCAAACGCCCGCCAGAAAATATCAAGATTCTCAAGACTGATATACGGACGTGTTGACAACGTGAGCATGTTACCTTGACCGACTAGGGTTAGCTCTGTGGCTCTCAATGAGCCGGGCCCACGTATTTTCATGATTTGACCTAATTTGCGCAATTGCACGTATTAGGTCCAAAACTCTTCCAAATAATTTTGGAATTTCACAGAATGATCGTCAGTCG
Source organism: Papaver somniferum (assembly GCF_003573695.1). Taxonomy (NCBI): domain Eukaryota; kingdom Viridiplantae; phylum Streptophyta; class Magnoliopsida; order Ranunculales; family Papaveraceae; genus Papaver; species Papaver somniferum. Next base: position 39,380,390 of record NC_039358.1, read on the forward strand.
ATCCCGTGACCATCCAGGGACGCTTTCATGACCCCTTGATCGAGCCCTCACCCTTTCATAATTAATTAGGTTTTATCACATAAGGCTCAGACGAGAATTTTTCGAATAAATGATTAAATCAGCATTTAATCATTCTTTCATCAACAAATCACCAACTCTTCAAGATACCTTGGTGTTTACTCACATCAGCATATGTGCGCTACATGGTCGATCCATGGTCTCATGTATCCGATCCCTCTTTCATTCCATGGTTGATTTTGAAATAAACCATCAATTGGTCGTCAATTGATCAAATTAGGGTTTCTGAGTCCAAAGATCATAATTCCAGATTCGAACACTAATAACTTTACGACGATCTCATGATCAGTATTCTTATTAATTATGCTCTGTTCAACTACCAATATTCTAATTAATGTTTTATTTTGGTCACGCTACCAATAATTCATCAAACGAGCAACACTTGCTCAGATAAGCAATATTTGCTCAAATCAAGGAATATTGGTTCAACTATCAATATTCAACAATTCATCGAATGAGCAATACTTGCTCGCCTCAACTATCAACGTGAGAATTATACCTCTATCTCAACAGACACGTTCAATTCATGAGTTTCAGAACATTTTGCAAAATCATGTTAAACTCAGCAAATACATGGACTCATCGTCCCATAAAGTCATAAAGTCAACAACTGACTAATTAACCACGAGACGTCAATACACATGGGGGATATTAACTAGGGTTTTGGTCTGGCGGTCTACGACACGTGTGTTCATACACACGATGGAATTTGAGCAAGTCGTGCAATCAGTTGAAGGAGTTAACAAAGTAGTGGATGGAAAATCAACCCAGTCTATGCACGATGAGCAACTGGTTTCAAACACGATTTCCATTTCCCCACTCTTTGATTCCATCAACTGTCACACTTCATGGTATCTGTCTACAATTCCAGCAATATAAATAAGTCTCTGAATCATGATTGAAGACAAAACAAGAATCTCACGTCTCACAAACAACACGAGATCAACACCTCATCAATTGAGCAATTACTTTCAACTGAGCAACTTCAATCATTCAGAACTTATCTTATTCAGAATACACAACACACCCACAATCTTTGATTACCATTGATTCCACACATTTCTCAGCTTCCCTCTTACAGATCAACCCATCCTCTCTTGTGACCGAATTTACTCTGGAACGGCCATTGTCTTGGTTTAGTCCGGAGTACTACAGATTGATCTCTCGAATTCAAAGCACTCCCTTCTTACAGTGCATCTGTGTGAGGTTGAACATTTCGCTCGGTTCAAGGAGTCTCCTACGTACGGTCGTCTCCTCAATCCCGTGAAAACCAGCAAATCGTTTTGCCCCATCTACACCATCATTCAGTTGTATAGCAGCAACATTTTACAGCTGAAATATCAGCTCAAATCGAACCCAGTTCAGCTCTAAACTCGACTGCAAAAAAATCCACCAACACAAATTCGACCAAAGCAGCCTCATATTTCAGATGCAATTGAGCTCATAACTTGACCCATTCTCCTCCAATTCGAACCACCAGCAGAATCAACCATAATAATAATTCCATATCAGCTTCCATGTAAACCTATACATACATCTATGCTTGAACTGCAACTTAACTATCACAATCATCAGCACCACCAACATCTTCAGTTCTGCATCATCATGAATAACAATTCCTTGTCTTCCCTGAATTGAGATAAAAACCAGATTCAAGATAACCCAGCTTCTAATCCAACAGCAACCAAGATTCATTTAAACCCATTTCATCTACACATCCATTATCTCATAGCAATTGCCATCAAACCACATTTCCTTCATTCTCAGTATCAAGCCATTGCAGCAACAGTAGCTCCAACTGCAAACATTCACCAACACCACTAACTCAGTAAAACCATTCTTCCATTTCAAAACCCTGATTTCACCTCCAGTTCCTAATGACTCCAAAGTACCTAAACACTCAAAAGCGAACACAAGATACATATTTTACAAGAAAACTTAGCAAAGAAAGCATAAATACTAGATAAATATCAAGGTGTTTTATACACCTACCGTAAATTTTATGTATGAATATCGCGGCCGAATTTATCGTGGTGCAAACAGATGTTGGTCGGTGAACCCAACAATGATAACTTAATGATGTGCCTTTAGTTCCTTTTACAAGAATGTTTGTAGTGTTGAAAGCTGAAACAAACACAAATTTCGGTGAAGATGCAAGTAGTTCTCTTATATAATTTAGATGTAGTTATTTAATTAAGCTGGTTGTCGTATTAAAAATAATAAATAAATATGCATGGTTTCTACGTAATTCATGAAAGTGCACGTAAATATTTCAGCATCCATAAAGGTATTTCACTTGCAAGACTTATTCAATAGACGGTAATGCTAAGCCTGCACTTTTTGTGTTTATTCAGGACTTGTTGCTGATGTTTTCATAACAAATACCCAGCGTTTTAGGCATATGTTTGAATCACTTGAGTATGGAATAGTTGATGTTAATATATACGGAGAAGCGACTTATTCCTTTTTGTGGCCTGAATTGTGCATACTCAATGTCAACCGATAGGTTGAATGAGTGCCTCACCAGGATAATTGTAAATTATGTTATTGCATAAATCAATTTTGGCAATTTTATTTTGTTAATGTGCTTCTTCATTTGTATTGGTGCCGATTTTGGAATTTTGGATCATAGCATCATTGTGTGCAAGACAACATCAGAGGTTTTATTATATGCAAAAACGATCAAAAACTTAGTAGATCCAATCTTCATTGGGTTTATTAGATATAAAATAATCTAAAATGTCTGGCGACTCTGGCCTAACACACTTTGCAATCCATAATAGGCAGGCTTCTTGGTAAGAGATAACATGTCTGTGTCTTTTGCCAGAAGAAAAAATATGTTCATGCCATTACGACTCGGATTATCCACTAGAAATAGGATAACACAAGTAATACTATTCAATCTAGGTAGTTTAAGTCCTTATCAACTATCATCAATAATGAGACTTTCTCTTGTTGAATTTGTATCTTGAAAGATAAATTACAAGTTTCATACTTGTCAGAATTCGGATCCTCTTGATTTGGATACCACTCGATTGATTGTGGATATTGAATTGTGACATCTCCTAAGATCAACTGTCTCAGTTTAAGTTTTAGTATATGCTTAACGACTTATCTATTAATATGTTTAACATTACTAGAACTCTCTTAAACACTTCTAATACTTCATTGATCACTCAAACACTTATGTGTATGCATTATGATTAAATTCTTAGGTGTTTAAGTGAACATCAAATTTCTTTAGTTATTTAGCATACTTGCCAAACCGAAAAATCATTATATACGGTTCCATAACCGGTTCCTAGTGTATATTATTTTATTGTATTTTCAAGACCTAAAGTGTTTGCTTGATTCTCAAGTTATCTTAGCTTGAATTCTAAGCAAACATTGGTCCTTGAAAGCTATAAATAGAGATGCTCTTCAACTGGGAAATTTAATCCTTGACACTTCGTGTCCTAGTTGATTATAGAGTCGTCCTATATAGACTAGGTTTCCTATGAGAAACATAATTAGGTCTACAACTAAAAAACTTCGCTTTGGAGATTCGTGAAGCCAGGTATGACTATCTTCACCCCTTGATAGTTTGTGTCTCCCGATCTTGTTTTTCTGTTATCGAGGTGTTTGTAATCCTTTCCAGGCAAGATATATAGTAATCACAAAGTTTTGTTCGTTTCATACTTTGTGATTCCTCAAGATAGATATCTGAAAACTGATCTTATTTGATCTTTTGAAGATTGTTCTTGAGAGGTGGTTAAGAATCTAGGATGCTCTTTGAAGTCTTAAGTTCCGGATTTGTGAGGTTTGCTAGCTTTGTCTAATGCACACATATTTCCTCACCTTAATCTTTGATCTAAATGGAAATCAAATATGCTTATTTGGTAGAGGAAAATTGGTATCAAAAGTCTTCACTTAGGTTGAAGCAACTCTTAGGATGTAAATGACGTCATCTAAGGGAATCAATTGCGTAGAGCCTTACAAGGTTCAAGGTACGTAAGGAATGTGAATGTAACTGAATTTCTTGGAAGGTGGATTCGGTCCCAACTACATTTCAGTCCAAAGTCTGATAGTAAGTTGGTGTTTGTAGCGACTTAATACAGTTTGGTGTTCAAATCTGAACGAGGTCCCGGGGTTTTTCTGATATTGCGATTTCCTCGTTAAAAAAACTTATAGTGTCTTGTGTTTTTCCATTTCCGCATTATATTGTTTATCTTTATAATTGGATTTACACATGTTTGTACATATTCAATCTAAGTACATACGTCATCCTAATTGCAATCAATTACAAGACTAGTTTCTTGTATAATTCGTATCTTGAAAGATATATTACAAGTTTAATTATTTGGAAGAATTCAAATTGAATTATTTGGATACAATTAGATTTATCTTGGATATTGATTTTTGAGATCGTTTAAGTACTCTATTTGACAATCAGGTTCACGGACCTTGTGTCTGTATACATACTGATTTATTAGATGTTAGATATATAACTCTCTGCATATATACTGTCAAGGATAATTTAGTTGGTCTATTTGCAACTGTATTAAGTTTTGTCCATACATGTTGCCGAACACAAAAGTTGGGTTTATACTTGGTACCCCCTGTATTTTCATATACAACTTTTAAAACCCTAATAAACAGAATCCTCACAACATAATTAAACTTGAATTTACATGTTGTAATTCAACCTTAGACAGAGATGGAGCCATAACAGGATAAAATGGTTTCGTTAAAAAATCCAGTTGAACGGGTTCTCCTGCTACATCTGGGTCGAATTTTCTTCCTGGTTTATTTCATAACGAATAAGAAATATGTTTGGCTTTTGTGTGTTCGATCTGGGGAGAATAAGAAAAAAGAGAAAATAGATAGGTGGAGAAAAAGAAAGTTTATATTTTACCCCTGATATGTTTTTAAACAACGAAAAATGGATAGAAGAAAAAAACAATGAAAGGTTTATTTAATCTTTTCATTGTATTATGCGGGTAAGCTGATATGATAAGTTAATTTTGAGCTTCAACCATCACCATACCCATTGAACGGCAGGTAACAACCATCAAATGACGGGTAGGATGAGGCTACTGGTAAAGCAACGACAGGTAGGGTAGAAATGGTGAGAAGGGTGGGTATGTGCAGCTCTAATATGAGTTGGTCGTCATCAAATAAGAAATTTATGTCAGAATTATTTTTGATGGGTATGTCAATAACAACTTCAATCATTCCGTCCCTCCCGAATAAAGATATGTGCCACAAATATCACTTGTTCCAGGTAAATCAGGCCCTAGAAAGAGTTTCTAGCCAATCACAAGCCCGCTTCATCGTCCCAATATATTTCTGAAACAAAAACCCCTCTTCTTCCTAAATCTAAAACCATGTTCCCCCCTCTGGGTCAGTTCTTCTCCCTGACCTAATAATCATGTTAGTGGTTGATATCAATCATCATGTCTAGGTTTAACAAAATTGTGTTAAGTTGGGATTATTTCAGTCTCATCCCAAACCCCAAAATAAGAAATATATATTTTCTCTATCTTTTCCCCAAATTCGATTTGTTCCTCTTTCTCTTATTAGTTCTCTCTGCTTTCTCTTCTCTATTTATAGGATAAGAAAAAGAAACAAGTTCGTAAGTCTACTTCCTTAGACTCGTATAACTAAACAAATTTTTTTAGGCATGAAATCAAATCCATGTTCACTACATAATCTAGTAACGAGTTACAAAGATTATGTTGATGGTTGCAATTATGAAGTTCAAAAGTTAAGTGTTTGTATGGTAAAATTACTCCTACCCCAAACACGAATTTAATAGTGATTTTTGCTGAAGATCGATCTGTTGTTTATCCTCCAATTGAATTGAGTAATTGGAGAGGGGGGGGGGGTACCTGCAAAAAACCCTATGATGCTTAAGTTATCAAGAGATTTTTCACAGGAGTTTTAGAGGGGAAGATTGCATACCTTTTGGGGTTCTGAACTCCTGTATTTATATGGTGCGAATTTCAGTTTTATTTTGTGGTAGGCATCAATTGCCATAACTGGACCCTGCATGCCTCCAGCCATAACTAGCCCCTGCATGCCTCCTGCCATAACTGACCCTTGCATACCTCCTGTAATAACTGGCCCTGCATGCCTCCCTGTCATAACTAGCATTGACTGGTCCTGCAAACTTCTTGAATCTTCTTCATGGGTTATGAAGTTAGCTAAAGTAAAAGGTGTAAAGGATTGGCCCAAACAATTAGGTGTTCAAATGTCAAGCCCAAGAGGAAAGATATGCTCAAGCCCATGGTGGGTGCATAAATCCATAAGGCAAATCAGCATGGGCTGAAACATCAGTGAGCCAATGGCTCAACTCGACCAGACCAGCGAGCCGACTGGGACCAACTCGGTGGGCGTAAATATCCGCCAACTTATACGAGCGGGGTGCACAAATCCAGGGCTACATAGCTGAGTTACTACGCATTGCACTGAATCGGGATTATGATGCTAATTTGCAACGCGACACACAAGATCAGAGCTGCTGCTGGACAAAAGTGGCCGGACGGATGTCGCTGCATGGGATCATGGACGGACTGAGGTGGCCGGCGGCAGTGACGTCATGCTGACGTCAACGCCTAGCCAGCTGCTGATGTGGCACATATTGGAATATATTTGGATGACGTGGCATTCTGCTGACGTGGCATGTACTGGGATTTTTTGGGTTACACGGCAGTGCTGATGTGGCGCCATGTTGACGTGGTACCCTGCTGACATGGCACGTACTGGGATTTTTTTGGGCTACGTGTAAGTGCTGACATGGTGCCATGCTGACGTGGCAACCTGCTGACATGTTATTATGTTTCTGACGTGGCGGTTGCCGGTTGGTCAGAATTGATAGCGTGACACGCTGACGTGGCACTGGTGATAGGGCTCCTTAGTTGCTTGACTTGAACCTATGCACATGGGCTTCTACGTAAGGTGTTAGTGAGGCCTAGTTAACCATACTTGATGAGTATATTAGGCCCAATAAATCATACTTAGCTAATAGGAGGAGTTTTGTAGGCCTAAGTTGGCCCATTTTTGGTGTAGAATATTTAAGGGTACAAACATTAAGCATTATACTTCGTAATATAATATATATCAATATAAAGCATTCACAACTATTGATATATTCTTCCTTGACGATTTGATCTTATAATAAGATGATCAAGTATCTAATACTATAGTTTCATGTATATAACTTCGTATGTTACCTTTTCAATCAGAAACGACTTGAAAGCTTTACGATATAGAAATGAAAACATGTCAAGTCATGTATTACTAACCTCAAGAGGAAGAATGATGTCTTCGTTGATGTCGATACTTCTTAGGATTATTCAAGTCTTCAGACTAATACTTATATGTCTCAAATTTTCTAGACTTCCTATTCTAAACTAAAAAACTTGACTCTAGTAATTTAATCAAGCGACTTATGAGTTTTGATACTAAAATATGACATCCAACCTTGACATACCAATGTTTGGTCTAACAAGGCATATTAGTATAAAAAATCTTTCACTTAGGTTGAAGCAACTTTTAGGATGTAATGGACGTCATCTAAGGGAATCAATCGTGTAGAGTCTTATGAGGTTCAAGAGACGTAAGGAGCGTGGCTGTCACTGAATCGCTTTGACGGTGGATTCAGTCTCAACTACATTACAATGCGACGTCTTATAGTAGGCTAGTGTCTGTAGTGGCTTAACGCAGTTTGGTGTTCAAATGGATGGGGCCCCAGGGTTTTTCTGCTATTGCGGTTTCCTCATTAACAAAACTTTTGGTGTCTTGTGTTTTTCCTTTTCCACACTATATTGTTTATCTATTTAATACTAGGTATCACCGGGGCCTACGGCCCCGGCTCAACCTTTGATTAGTGTCCTACATCATGTAGATTTCGGTATTTAACTTAAGATTTTCAGCTTGGTATGTTTCATCAAAATATCCTAAAATATCACTGCGATGTTTTGTTATCCATGTATCCCTACTAATATAATATGGTTTATGTTATTTAGGTATCACTATTGACGATTACCTAAATTTATTCCTTTCCGTGTTTTTTATTTGTTAATTCTATTGTAATATAATTTTGACCATGACCATTGATTAAACGTGAGCATCACCATCAAAAGTTAATGGCGATAAAAGTATAAGGTGAGTTATGAGGATGATACTGGGCATTTTTATCTAACTATGCAGAACATGCGAAGAAATGAGCAAATGAACGATTCCGGTATTTGCTTTAAGAAATTATTCTAAAGAACAAAGTTTTTATAAATTTAACAGCAATAGGTCTAAATTAATTTAACAGCAATAGCTCAGTACTCTAGTTTTTTTTTTATAATCTTCCATCAACTTTTAATTTTCGAGTTCATGTATAAACAATTAATTTTAGATTTAACTGACTCAAAGGGTCTAAAGTTTCCTCGATTGTCGATGTTATTTTGTTGCTCTAGATCTTGCAAAAAGTTCTCCGGTTCACAAAAAGATTATACAAAGAATATGTACCTCTTGTATTGTCTTTTTTTCTCCAGTTCACAAACAGATCTCATACAAAAAAAATATACCTCTCTTGTAATGCACCTATTTGTTGATATGCTTCCTTTATTTTTTTTATTTTCATTTTTTATCACCCCCTCCCCCGATGCTAGCGAGTTTCGAATGGATGTCGTTGGTTTCAACACCCCAACAACTTTACTATTGCATTACAATCATCACCCAATAACTTACCATTGTATTTCAATGACACTTACATACCTCTTGTATTGCGATACATAATTAAGCATGTTTTCCAGGTCCTTCAAGTCATATGCCGACATTTTGGCCTCCTCCAACTTTATTGGTCTTTTTTATCCTTTTCTAACTCAACTTTCATCTATTGCCTATCATGTCCATATTACTCATTTTCTATATCTCTCTCTTCTCTTTTTCAGAGTATGAATCTTGGTCAATTTTATGTGTTGCATATTTTGTTCTTTGAATCTAAACCACTGAGTCAAATGTCTAAAGTTTAAAAGAAAAGAAAAGAAAATTTGTTATTTCTTATTATGGACATGTCGAAATGCAGAACTAAACCTAGTGTATTAGGTTGTCTTTTGATTACCAATATTACGCCTAAGTGGTAGTATTTACACTATCCTTTCTAATAAGTTTCTACTGGAGAATGTCATCGACATATAGAAAGGTCTTTTTTATGCTTATCAATCTTTTATGTGTTTTCCCAGTTAATATCCCATATTCAAATTTTGTCTTCTCCAAATCTGTGATCAAAACCCTAGTAGCTTCGTCAAGTCTTTCTTTCTCAACTATGTGATTTGTGCGCCAACTTTTAGCTGGATTCCATGGATTAAGAATTTGGTTATTCTAAATGTTTTAGAATTTGTTGAGAGCTACGAAATTTTTATGTTAGATGTATTTTAGTGTAAGTTAGTTATTGTTTGAATTCATACTTAAATGTATGTGTTCTTCTGGTAGAATAAGTGATATCATATGTGAGTTGATTATATATTCGTTTTCAGTTGTTAGTGTTGTAATGATTTCAAAAATATGAGATTGGATCTAATGTGACACTGATCATGACCTTTATATAGATATATATATGTATTTAACAATCCTTACACCTCCACAAATCTCAACATTAATGTGGAAATTAATCATCCTAGACATGTATGGGATAAACACATCTATATTGCTTGATTTGTATCCCTTGAAGATAATCCCCCATTCCTTCACTGCTTCGGTGATAGATTGGGTACACTCGTCCAGGGTTGTATTATCAGCGTGTTTCTTTGGATATTTACTACAATTATCATGTAACATACATTTCCATACGATCTGAAATAGATCTTGGTCAGATCGGAATTAAGCTCGTCTTTAGTTCAGGTTTGCGACGATTGTGAATAAGATGTATGGTTGATGGTTAAAACGTGTAATATTTATTGAATCTTGATAAATATCAAACATATGGTTGATGGTCAATCGGAACGCCATTACTTAGATCCCATGTGCAGAAGAATACTTGGCACATAACTCGATATGTTGTGAGAGTATTCTGAATTTTCCCAGAAAACATCTTGGTCCAGATGGGAATTATGTTTTGCCTGTAAACTAAAGGCGTGATTAGTTCGTATATATAGGGATGGTTCCCATCCTTCTTCGAGTACTAATGCTCGAAGAAGGAAGTTGAAGTCCCCTGTATTGAAAAGTACTTTGGACCCTTTCTTTGTAGAGCTCCTTCATCATGACCGCAACCAAGGTTGGTAAATGCATTCAAAGCATTATAATACTCTCACACATGGATACAAAATTACCTTAGGCATCATATCCTTTATGTAAATCCCTCAAAGTTTGGGAGGTTCAAGCAACATAGGGATTTGTATTTTTCCCGACGACAACATCTTCCAAAGGTTTGTGTTTTCTTGGATAATCTGGTTAATCTCTCGTCAATCCAATGCATCTCCACACACAAAGAGTATGCATGTCCATTTTTCTAAGATAACACAGATAGATTTTTCAAAGTTCCTATTTATAACGTTTTGTGTGCCCACGTCGTCATGTTGATCTGATGAACCAAAAAAATCATTCTGAACCATTTGATGTAAAATTTTCAACAATTGTTCTATAGATATACAGAGATGGATACAATCAATATCATATATTAGTAGAGTCATATCTAAGAGCATAAAACCAAGTACCAATTCAGTAGAGAAGTTGCATTCCTATATGTATGGAACCTCAACCGCTATCAATTGAACCCGCATGCTCCTTACTAAACCACGAAAATAATAACATTTAAATTTGAAATTATAGATTAATATTGTAGATTGATGCATGGTGTGTAATTCGTGCTAGGTCATATCTATTTTCTGCAGCTTCCTTTGCACCACGTGCTTGCTGTGCAGCTCCTCGATACAAAATATTTTAAGGTTAATGGAAAACGCCACGGTACAGAGGTACAACACTAATTCCATGACTTCGCATACATTTGGGAGATGCCTACCCCACAATTGCGCTTTTCTCCCTGCAGTGTAGTACGGTGGTAAAGTCATTGGATGACGTATCTAATGATCTGAGTTCGAAAGTCGTCAGTACCAAACTTTTTACCGTTAGAAAAAATAACTAATTTTTTTATAAAAAATCAACGGAACAAAGTTGAGTCAACCGAAACATCGCTGGAACTTCTTTCTACACCAAGCAAGAGTTATACAACAAACAAAGAACTTCAAAATGAACACTTGTCTCAATTCCCTAGCGAATCTAAATAAACTACACATAAATTTTCAAGAGAACAACTAAGCAAAAGCCCATGTGGGTGAACCAATCACAAAAAAAACCCATACGATCTGAAATGACGCGACAACATACCATGCAAAGATCCAAATGAGCAGGTTTATTCCAGGGACCTGTTACTCAGCTAAATTTAGCAATAAAAGAACCATGTAATACCGTCTAATACACTGGAAATCATATGCCACAAAAATCACATGGTTTCTTGGGTATTATCCTCGGAGTCAATTTAGACAAAACTCCTCACATCATCAACTTTCGGCAATTCAAAAATTTGATCATCCAGAACAAACTCAGCTGGATATGCTTTCCTTCACTAAGTAAACTGAGTATATAAACTAATCCTTTCACCACGACCTCAAGAAAAAACTGATTGATAAACCTAACAACCCAAGCATCGCAAATATGAATAGTCCTTTAGTTTCTTATATGGATTTCGTAAATATTAATTTCGTAAATAATTTCTCATGACTTTCCCATCATTTTTCTCCAAAACTGGTATCAAGCCAAGTTATCTCTGATAGACACATTTTTGTATCTAATTTGATCTCAATACTATATATTGTTGGCACTCGATTTTGTACTAATTTTGTTATTTTATGTATTTGTAGGTATTTTTTGGAAATAATTTTTTTTTTTGGAAATTCGGCTCGAAAAGTTGATTTTGGCACCCGGAGGACAATTGTTATTCGGACTCTCGCTTTTGGATAAGGGGTAACCTAATTACTAAGGGGCACCCCCGGTCACCCCAAGGCAGCTGCTATTCGCACCCCAGTTCAGGATAGGGGGACACCCTTTCTTCTTCGTTTGAAAACTGAAAATTGGCGGGAAACGAAGAACAGTTCTGCATGATGTTTGATCGAGAAAATGAAGAAGTTGGAATGCGATTCAATCGCTGAAAATTGGCATAAAGTTGTGATATGACATAGGAAAGACATTGGGCATCGAATTTGATTGACATTGGCTGGAAAGCTCATTTTAATTCACGAGCTCAAAACAGAGCAACGTGAACTGAACACGAGCTCAATCGTGTTTCTGCTATGCATGAAGTGATGTGGAGGCTCGGGAAAGCTTCTGAGGCGTGGATAAGCTGATTAGGAGCGTACAGGGAGTGATTTAACGTGTGGAGAATCTAAATTTGGTAATTATTCCTATTTCTGGGCAGCGAGCAATTAGAGGATTAATGGGAAATTATACGCATTGATGTTAGTATTTTTGGGCTCCAAAACACTATAAATACTAGCCTAATTCGTCGAAAAGAGGTTGGCAAGTCATTGGGAGAGAGTTAGAGCCGAGAGAATTAAAAGAAGAGGTCGACAGGCAAAGAAGTTCTGTTGCTGCTCAGCCAAGAACACGAAGAACATTGTACAGTCCAGGAGAGTCGCTGATTAGTGTCGCATATTTCCGACAACTCTCAGTTCCTTTCCCGCGACTTCGGTGTTGTGCTTACAGCACTTCTAAAGTGCCGTTGTTACCTGACGCTTTCTGTGGGTCGCAAAGAACGGTCTTAAAACGATTTTCTTCTTATTTTATCATTTGTAATCAACTTTTGATCATTAATAAAATCTTTTGAGATGTATTACACCATGATGAGCTAAACCCAATCCCAGGGGTGACGGAGGAAGCCATTCACACAATATTTATGTGGTAATTGTTATTTATTTAATTTTTGCAATATTTTTATATGATTAATTGCATTGAAAAAAAATGATTTAAATGGTTTTTATTAATCAATTGTATTTTCTCTTGATAATGCATGCTTAGTTTTATACTCTTGATGCATTATGCTTGCGACTAACATTTGATATTTTGGAAATCTGCTTTTGGCAATTATTAAGAATCAAATCAATTGTTTAATTTGCATAATTAAAAATTAAATAACATTACATAAATATTGTTGAATGGTGGAATCTTCACCTCTATTTTTCTCCATAAAAATTCACATCACTTTGTTTAATTTTGTTACATTTCTAAGTTTTAAAAAAAAAATCTATCTTCACAAGTCTGAAAAGAACCCTGTTTTAAAACCACTATCTACAACAACTTTTGAAAATACATCAAATTTTTGGCGCCGCCGACGCGGACCTGTACTTAGGTAGAATCTTTTTTTAGGTTTATTATTTTTTTTTCCTTTTTACGTTTCTTTTTGTCTTTGATTTGCAGGTTCGAAGTGGAGTACTAAGGACCTTGGAAGGAAAAGCTTAAAGGGAAAGGAGCGAAAGAGGAAATTGGTTTTTGTTTTATATATAGAAAAGAGAGAAAAAAAAAGAGAGATTTTTTATTATTTTTTTTAGGTTATTTTTTTTTCTTTTGCACTTTATTTTATTTGGACTTTGGACTGGACTCTTGGATTTTATTATTATTTTTTTTAAACCCTACGGAAGGGTACCCTTAAATACAAACTGTGTGCAGGGAAGGACGGTGATTACAATATCACCTCGGCCCCTCGGGTTCGCACACGGCATAGGAGTCGTGGCCCGAGTCGACGACAACGGTTCATCCCCCGTCTGGTACGGGAGGTAAGTCCAATCGAAACACTCGCGAATCTCCTGTAAGCGAGTTACTGTATTACTTAAGGTGATCATTGATTGAGGACGAATTTGGACTGTCTTTATTTTCCTAGTAAAGGGCAAGGCCTGGCCTAAACAAGATATGGGTTCGGATTTCATCACCGCTCCCTTCTTGCCCGCTTTAGGAGAACAAAACCTAACGCGAACCCAAGCTTTAAAATCTGATTAGAAAGAGACCTATAGGGTATCGAGCTTGTTAGGAAAATTTTTCTAAGGATATTGGTTATTCTTTTAGCATACTTCGAAGTTCATGACGGTTTCTGTGAGTTGAATGCGTGATTGCGCCGCCTTGTACTGCGGTGAGGCCTTGGGTATCAAAGCTCCACTAAGCTTCCCTCGCCTCGATTCAACTTACTTTGACTCGGATTGATTCCAGAGGGGTTTGCTTAAATTGTAACGAATTCCCCTTCGAGAGATAGAAGCTGGTCTAGAAACAATCTAAGTGAGCCATCATGCTTGTTGTTTGATAGAAATCTCTAGGTTTGCTGTGGTAAAGTCGAGTCAGCCTGTTGTGTGATTGCTAGAACCTTCCTGTTAGGATTTTTATTTATTTTTGATTTTTTTAGTGTATGCCCAATTTTGTTAATAGGGATTGGAAAAGAGATACTCTAGGTCGATTGATTAGCGAAAAACCTAGTAGTTCTTCTGATTTAAGTAGGGAGCTCGAAGATTGTTCTTTTGAGAGCCCTGTTTTTGGAAACTTCAGTTTTGAGAATCTGTCTCTTCGTGAAAATCTCATAACCCCTAGTACTTCTGTTGTGCCAGCGATGGCAACTTTGAAAGATTACATGTTCCCAACTAGGACCAACCGAGCTTCGTGCATTAAATTTCCAGCCACTACGGCTAATTTCGAGATAAAACCTAGTATTCTTCAGATGATCCCTATATTCTTAGGAAAAGATGATGAGAACCCTTATTTCCATATTAGGGACTTTGAGGAAATTTGTGGGACAATTAGAATAAAAGACCTTACTGATGAAGTCTTGAAACTTAAGATGTTTCCCTTTTCCTTGAGGGATAAAGCCAAGACCTGGCTGAACAACCTACCATCTGAATCCATTGAAACATGGCAGGAACTTATTGCCGCTTTCTATATGAAATTCTACCCTAAGCATAAAACTGCAGCTGTTAGGCAGACAATTAGTGCTAGTGTGCAACAAGAGGGAGAGTCTCTTTATAGATTTTTAGAGAGATTCAATGATCTCCTATCTCAGTGTCCTCACCATGGATTTGATAAGATGAAACTCGTACAAATTATTTATGATGGTTTAGACTATTCGACCAAAGCCATGGTTGAGTCTATGTGCGCTGGTGAGTTCACTAGTAAAAGTGTTGATGATGCTTTTACCTTCTTAGAAGTTATCGCTGAAAAATCCCAACAGTGGGAATCTTGTGTTGAACCCCCTAAAAGACTCTTGGTCAATAGAAGTAGCACCAATGTGGTAGATACGAGTTTTGCGTCTGATGCTAAGTTTGCTGCTTTTTCTAGAAGGTTAGAAGCGTTAGAAATGGGTCAACCTAAAAATAAGTCCCTTGTTGAACCTAATAGAGCCTCTCAAATCTCTAGTTGTGGAATAGAGCCCGATAACTCATTTTGGGAAGGTCATGTTAGTGAAGAGCAAGCTCATGCTGTCTATAACAATGCTAGGTTTGAGAACCGTCAGAAGTTTGACCCCTACTCAGAGACCTGCAACCCTGGTTGGAGAAACCATCCTAATTTCTCTTGGTCTAAGGGCCATAATCAAGGCCAGTCTAGTAATTCTCAGCCTCCCCCAGGTTTTGGTTATACTAAGAACCCTTCAGGACAGACCCAGAACCCATCTGAGAATAGAATAACTAGCTTAGAGGAAACCCTTAGTATATTAAGAAAGAGCCAGGAAATGCTATCACAAAGCCAGGAAATGTTAGTAAAAATCCAGGGTAATTTTCAAGAGGAAACCAAACAGAATTTTAAGAATAGTGCCCAGTCTTTTGCTAAATTAGAACTTCAAGTCGGCCAAATAGCTAAGTATATTAATGAGAGAGAGGAAGGAAGGTTCCCTAGTAATACTGATCCTAACCCTAGAGGAGAGAAATCGTACAGTCATGTTAACTCTGTTACGACCCTTAGGAGTGGAAGGAAAGTTGATAATAAAGTCGGCATACCTGAAAGTGAACATGCTGTAGTTCACCCTTATGAGCCAGAAAATGAGGAGACTCATAGAGTCTCCAAAGAGACCAATGAGGGTCCTGATGAGCCCGGCTTTGTTCC
The DNA here is from genome assembly GCF_003573695.1 of Papaver somniferum. Taxonomy (NCBI): domain Eukaryota; kingdom Viridiplantae; phylum Streptophyta; class Magnoliopsida; order Ranunculales; family Papaveraceae; genus Papaver; species Papaver somniferum. Next base: position 39,396,569 of record NC_039358.1, read on the forward strand.
CAGAGCCTCGTTCCCCCAGCTGCTAGTTCCGACTAAGAGGGAGTCCAACTTTAATGATATATTAGAGGTTTTTAAGCAGGTTAATATCAACCTTCTATTATTAGATGCAATTAGGCAGATTCCCTCTTATGCCAAGTTCCTTAAGGACTTGTGTACGCGAAAGCGTAAGATCAGTGTCCAGAAGAAAGCCTTCATAGCTAGTCACGTGAGTTCTATTATTCAGAATACCACTACTCCTAAGTATAAAGACCCAGGGTCCCCTACCATTGCTTGTACAATAGGTAAGTACCGTGTTGAGAAAGCATTGCTTGACTTAGGAGCCAGTGTGAACTTACTGCCATACCATGTGTACCTTAAGCTAGGACTTGGTGAGATGAAACCTACCCAGATGACACTTCAGTTAGCTGATAGGTCCGTAAAAATTCCTCGTAGTGTGATCGAGGATGTTCTCATAGAGGTTGACAAGTTTATTTATCCAGTGGATTTTATTATCCTAGATACCCAACCTGTCCCTGACCCAGAGAACCAAATACCAGTGATTTTAGGTCGCCCGTTTTTAGCCACATCTAATGCGATCATAAACTGTCGAAATGGTATTATGAATCTATCTTTTGGTAATATGACTATTGAGTTGAATATTTTTAATTTCAATAAGCTACATTCTGAGATAGATGACACGTGCATTGAAGAGGTCAACATGATAGGAACCTTAGTTCCGAAGTCTGTACCAAACACCGAATCGGAAGATCCATTAGAGAGTTGTCTAGCCCGTTTTAGCATGGATTTCGACGATGATAGCAACATTGAACAAGTAAATGCTCTGTTGGATTCTATTCCTATGTTAGATACCGATAGATGGAAATCTAGGTTTGAACCATTACTAGCTACCGAATCTACCTTAAGCCCTTATTTCGAAGAGCCTAAAGATCCTCCTAAGTTGGACCCCAATTATGCATTTGTAGGCCCATCTGAGATTTTTCCTATAACTTCTGATTTGGATAGTGATCATGAAATTAGGTCAGTAACCGTGCTTCAACACAATAAGGAAACCCTAGGGATGACCATAGAGGATATGAAACATATAAGTCCTATAGCTAGTATACCTCAAAAGAATTTAGAGGATGAACCACCTGATTATAACTCAGAGAAAGAAATTGACCTTTTTCACGAACCGGATGGTCTAGAAATTAGGAATATTGTGACTAGTTTATGTAGAGATACCCAAAACTCTAAGTTTGGGGGTAGTGAACTAGAAGAAATTCAATCCATAGTTAAAGGTCTTACGGAGAATAGTGATTACCCTAAATTTGGGGGTAGAGATTGTCAATTATCCCTAGTAGAAGTCCCTAACTTGGGACTCAAGCCTAGTGCATCTGAGGTATCGCTTGAGTCTATTCAGACTCCACAACCTGATCCGCCTGATACTTTTCAGGAGGAAATCCATATATTAGAAACCCGTTTTTCGGATGAATCTATTTTTCAAGACACTCTTATGAAGCCCAACTGGAGGGTCTGGATAGATCCGGTTGTCTTGCAAGAAACCTTAGATGAGGATGTGCTCCTTTTGTTCATTTTTCTGAACCAGTGCAGTTGTCTCATATTGGTGTTAGCTCTATTTGGTATTATGGACCCACAACTCTTTCGGCTATTGGTATATGACTTTGGAAGGTGAAGATCCTTTTTGAGGTATTTGATGTCTGGCTGAAGACTTTAAACTTAGCACTTCTTGGGAGGTAACCCAATCTCATGCAACATGGTAATATCTTTCCTTAACTCTTTTTCTTCAAGTGGTAACAGTTCTCCTTGTTCATGCTTTTAATTTTATCTTTAGAACATTGAGGACAATGTTAGATTTAAGTTTGGGGGTGGGGAAGAAACTTTTTGTTAGTTTTAAGTTGCAATAAATAAACTCCAGAGCCTAGAAATTTACGCCTATTAAGGATAGCACTAACCAATCTAAGTGGATGGAAACATTTTTGTTTTAGGAGTTGAGGAACCAATCTGACTAGATGGAAACATCTATAGAGTCTATTCATAAAAGCACAGAGCTCAGGTGTTAGAAATAACATGATAGTTTCGCCATATCTCGTCGAGTCCTTTTCACTTTTATTTTTAGTTTTCTTTTTTCAAGTGATTTGGTGGGGCACACGATTCAAGTTGTTACCTTTGCTAGGGTGAAATAGAGTGACTGAGTTATCAAAAAAAAAAAAAAAGACCGGACCAGTTAGACCAATCGGAATAAGTATTAACACTTGGATAGCAATATGCGTGTGTTCTCCCTGTTTCCGTCGCCTAAGCAAGCGTGGAATGCAGGACCCGTGGGAACTATCGTGTAATCTGCTGACAAGAAGCATGCGCTTGGATCAAAAATATTATTCATGCCGTTAAAAAAAAAAAAAAAAAGGTTATTGTTATGTGTAGTCAACTGCTGGTTCCCTTGTATTTGCCAGTTTGTTGATCTAGATTTAAGTTATTGACCAATGGTTCCCTTGTATATGCCAGTGTGTTAATATTAGTCAGACCGGTATCTCAGTCATTTAGGTTAGGTTCATCTTGGCAGAGGCCTTCAGACAGATATGGGAAACACCGTTCACTTTTCAACCATTTACATTTTTCTTTTTCCATCTTCTTAATCTTTTCATGTGATTAGTCTGACTCCGAGTATGATGTCCATTGTGAAACTATCTTAGTAGAGCTTTGTCACTTATATGAATTTTAGTATGCTTGAGTGCAAACTCGTGTACATCAATTGGAATTTCGCATCAGGGTTCTTCCTCTTAGAGTCAATAATTGTATGCCAACCAAGGAGGTTCTTTAGTGCTTTCCAAGGTTCTGCGTAGATAGCTAGGGTCTGGAGTATTGGTTTTTGTGGGTACACCTATGATAAACCCACCCGAGATTAACTCGGTCACTTTTCAAGAATAAATTTTGCTCGAGGACTAGCAAATAATAAGTTTGGGGGTATTTGATAGACACATTTTTGTGTCTAATTTGATCTCAATACTATATATTGTTGGCACTCGATTTTGTACTAATTTTGTTATTTTATGTATTTGTAGGTATTTTTAGGAAATAAATATTTTTTGGAAAATTCGGCTCGAAAAGTTGATTTTGGCACCCGAAGGACAATTGTTATTCGGACTCTCGCTTTTGGATAAGGGGTAACCTAATTACTAAGGGGAACCCCAGGTCACCCCAAGGCAGCTGCTATTCGCACCCCAGTTCAGGATAGGGGGACACCCTTTCTTCTTCGTTTGAAAACTGAAAATTGGCGGGAAACGAAGAACAGTTTTGCATGATGTTTGATCGAGAAAATGAAGAAGTTGGAATGCGATTCAATCGCTGAAAATTGGCATAAATATGTGATATGACATAGGGAAGACATTTTGGGCATCGAATTTGATCGACATTGGCTGGAAAGCTCGTTTTAATTCACGAGCTCAAAACAGAGCAACGTGAACTGAACACGAGCTCAATCGTGTTTCTGCTATGCATGGAGTGATGTGGAGGCTCGGGAAAGCTTCTGAGGCGTGGAGAAGCTGATTAGGAGCGTACAGGGAGTGAGTTAACGTGTGGAGAATCTAAATTTGGTAATTATTCCTATTTCTGGGCAGCGAGCAATTAGAGGATTAATGGGAAATTATACGCATTGCTGTTAGTATTTTTGGGCTCCAAAACACTATAAATACTAGCCTAATTCATCGAAAAGAGGTTGGAAAGTCATTGGGAGAGAGTTAGAGCCGAGAGAATCAAAAGAAGAGGTCGACAGGCGAAGAAGTTCTGCTGCTGCTCAGCCAAGAACACGAAGAACATTGTACAGTCCAGGAGAGTCGCTGACCAGTGTCGCATATTTCCGACAACTCTCAGTTCCTTTCCCGCGACTTCGGTGTTGTGCTTACAGCACTTCTAAAGTGCCGTTGTTACCTGACGCTTTCTGTGGGTCGCAAAGAACGGTCTTAAAACGATTTTCTTCTTATTTCATCATTTGTAATCAACTTTTGAGCATTAATAAAATCTTTTGAGATGTATTACACCATGATGAGCTAAACCCAATCCCAGGGGTGACGGAGGAAGCCATTCACACAATATTTATGTGGTAATTGTTATTTATTTCATTTTTGCAATATTTTTATATGATTAATTGCATTGAAAAAAATGATTTAAATGGTTTTTATTAATCAATTGTAGTTTCTCTTGATAATGCATGCTTAGTTTTATACTCTTGATGCATTATGCTTGCGACTAACATTTGATATTTTGGAAATCTGCTTTTGGCAATTATTAAGAATCAAATCAATTGTTTAATTTGCATAATTAAAAATTAAATAACATTACATAAATATTGTTGAATGGTGGAATCTTCACCTCTATTTTTCTCCATAAAAATTCACATCACTTTGTTTAATTTTGTTACATTTCTAAGTTTTAAAAAAAAAAAAATCTATCTTCACAAGTCTGAAAAGAACCCTGTTTTAAAACCACTATCTACAACAACTTTTGAAAATACATCAATCTCCTATTCTCACTTATTTGAGATTTGTACTTTGGGTGGTTATTAAGAGCCACATGATATTGGTAACTAACTCAGTAGTCGTCAAGGATACCTACCAACCTAGGTGACCCCACAATATATCCTTACGACTTACCTTCATAAGTGATGGACTTTATCCAATGGTGTATGTAAAGGAAATCCTTAAATGACCTATGAAGCATACATCACATTCTCAACACTGCAGCGGTCTAAGATAACAAAAAAAAGGATGAAAATTGAGAATTAACGAATTAAAATCAGTGCACATAATGAAAAGAAGAGATGATAAAAATTAATTTATTTAGTTAAGAAATCCCCAACTGAAAAATCAAAACTACCTTTATGTTGTATAAATTAAGCTAGGATATCCTTTGAGCTTCTCTATTATCCCATCAAAACAATCTTAGCAATCACTTGAAGGTTTAACCTTCTAGAGACAATGAGAGAGATTTCTTCTTAAAAGATTCTCCAAGACTCTGATCCAACTCCATATCTTCTGTTGGATTCCTACTTTGTGAGCATCAAATAATGAAATCACTGTTTTTTGTCATTGGAAGCATGTGTAAGGTTTTAACCTGCACAACCAACCCAAGTAAGAATGCCATCTGTGGGAGTCAAACCAACAACAACATGGTTGAACACCATGTGCTCTTCCATTTGAGCCAAGATAGCAGATACCATTTCTAAAGTAAGTAGGATATAATATGAAGTAATACAGAGTATACACTAAGCATATAATCGTAAACATTACCCTTCTTAAGACCATAGTACAACGCTTGTTGCACTTCAAATATCTTGGAACTATTAAATTGACAAATTTGAATGAAGCCAACCAAGACCATACGCTTACAGATAAAGAAGCAAATCAAATTAAAATAATCGAACACCTTGTGTTTCAATATCCTTAAATTTCAACTCGTTATGGTGGTCGTTGAAGATGGTAAATGCAGTTTTAGTCAAAAAATAAAAGATAACTAAATCTATGCAACAATTTACCAATAGTATAGTTAACATAACGTTTTTAGTAAACAAAATTATTTAGCAAATCGTACCTCGAAATTGTGTGAAAGCAATACAACGGATTTATCCCTTTAATTCTTTGCTAACTTTGAATAGTTCAGAGAACACTTGCAATTTGTTCACTACTACATACATGAGTGCAGAATCCTTTGGACCTCTCTTTTATAAAAATAGCAATTTACTAATCTACATGTTCAAGTGGCCCTGTGTCAGAAAAGAAGGAACGCTCCTGCACGTGAAATACTGCAAATTCCTACTGAGAAGGTATAATCAAAAATCAAAATCAAAACCTAGTGATTATTACCATTTTTATGATCTTGTCACATAAAGATAATGCTTGCCACGTAAACATAAGAAAACATAAATAAGAAAAGAAAAAACAGAAGGAAAGAAAAAACAAACTATCAGTAATATCTTTTGATTGCACCAATCATCTTCATTCTAGGTTCTATCTAGGTGTCGCACCATTTCTTTGACAAAGCTAGATTCAGTGGATCACATCCGATGTCCTTGCAGTCACAGAGTAACATATAGAAGCTTCTGCTCCTCAAACGTAGGAAATTCATTCTCTAGAAGTGAAGACGGTTCGTGTAAGTAACTGAGTGCCTAGAAGAGAAGTACACTTAACACATCTTCTTAATATCTTGGAACTACATAAAATTAGAAACTCATTCACAAACTACGGGAAATCAGTAAAATAAAAGAAGATTCTGTCAGCCTAGATCATGACCATCCTCATTGGTTCTACAATTTCATGAAATTGATTCTACTCAGCGTATATTGCAGTATATTTTTAATTTCCAATACCTAGTCGAAGCAATAGAAAATGCCCCACACCACCTAAGTTCATTGAGTCTTGAGTTCAACTTGTATTTACTATATAACAGTTACCGGCATTGTTCTCTTATACCCATATGCGCGAAGAGTGTCTTATATCACCGGGATTTATACAGAGAACAAATCTTCCATGGTCACATCATAGATCTTCGGTGGGCTCGGAATCTGCGAGTCTGGAATAGTGAGTCTACACCATCCTCACCTAGATAATGATGTATCTAGCTACTTAGTGTTCCCGTCAGTTGAAGGATTATAACCTAGTGAACTTGCGGATTCTTTTTAAATTATTTCCGAGGAAATCACTTCTGGATGAAATTGTTTCCGGAACAGAATGGGCATATTCTGCACACGAAGAGATTCTCCTTTTACTATGTTCATCTTTCATCCAAAATATATATATAACCATTCTTTGACGGATTTGCTCAATAAAGCTCGTTGCTTTCAAAAAATACATTGTGTTAGTGTGCAACTTCCCCGTATCCAAAATCGCTCCATTTTGTGTCATTTCTACAGCTTCGTTAAAAATAAAAAAATTAAAAAAAAATGTCATAAGAGGGACCCTCAATTTTTCAGTATAAACCATGTTATCATTGCCTGGACCCTTGGCCATCAGCCTTCAAAGGTAAAGATTCATAAGAAACTGGATAAGGTAGCATCTCAGCTACAGCTTTGAACACATCTATGACATATCCGGTGACATAAGTGGCTTTGTTTAAACTATTATTCCTTGTTAGTTCTACGAACTCAGTGAAACCCCGTTTCACTGGAATTCCAATCCTGTCTTCTTTTTTCTCAATTCCTAAAATTACAACAGTTGGTGTAATCTTGATTTATGATAGCTGTTGTGATCTTAATCTGCGTCCAAACCGTTTCAGTAATCTCTTTAATTATCTCTTATCTTGAATTCTTTTATTTTCCTTGCATTCATTTGTCTCATCTTCTATTTCCAGAGAAATACTGTTTTTCCGTGTGCGGACACTATTTTGCTCACTGATTATATCACTGGTAGATGGTTTGCAGCAAATGCAAATATTTTCTAAGTCATTGCCCATGAGCTTGAATGGAAGTCGGTGATGGACTTCCATTAATAGTCTATAATAAGTAGAGGGAATCAAGTGTATTTATTGGGATTCCCTTCTAATTGCACACTTCAGCAATTGTTTCACTGTATTTTGCATCGCCAACTTCTCAATATATGTTCTTAAGCTTTCAAACTCCAGTACTCCTGTAGAATTAATATAACTGGTCAACTCCGGGAAAACTTTCGACAGGAAATAGACAATCCAAAGCAACTTAGTAACACCATTTTATTGAGGATCACATGTTTGAAGCTTGACCGAGCTGCATCGGGTCTGAAAACTTTAGTTACAAACTTATAGACGCTCAAAAGGATGATGATTAGCCTATAGTCCATGATTGTTTCCCCTTGATTATTTTTCTTAATAGCCAAAGAAAAAGAATTAGAAGTGAAAAACTATTGTAAAAAATAAGACGTCCGTTTTAACAAAATTCTAGCACTTCTGAAGAATATTGGTGGGTATCCATCAGGTCCCAGTGCTTTCTGCTGACCAAGATCTTTCACTGCTTCCTACACTTTTCACTCTTTACTTGAAATACGGTGAAACCTGGACTGATCTAGTGTACAAAACATAATAGAAGCTAAGAATATTTGATTTTAGATTTTCCCTCTCCCTCAAAAATATGACCATCACTATCCTTCAAACAAAGAATTCTACTTGAGAGGCTTCTAGAGCTCGCATATTGATGGAAATAGCATGAATTCTTTTCATCCAAATTTTTTGAGAGTTTTGGCAATTTTAATATCTCTTATACAATGATGAGATAACATTACCTGATTCTATCGCTAGCCTCTGGAACTTACAGACTCTGGACCTCTCTCACTGCACTGATTTTCTGGCATTCCTAGAGGTATTAATGCTTGTGAATATATTACGAAGATAAAAGAGCTACCTGACTGTACGGCAAGCTAGAAATATTTCAAAGTGCTAATTTGTGCAAAATTTAAAAGCATTACCTAGAGATATTGGAGAAATGAAACTTTTGTGGTGCCTCAACCTTAAAGGCATAAGAATCGAAGTTTTACCTAAGTCTTGCCTTAACAGCTTCAAACAGGCTTGGGCAGTTCCCCTTTCTTGAGACTCTGATATTCTATCAACTGGGTAATGAGTTATATGTAGGAAGAATCTGAAGATTTACATACATTCAATCCTGCAGCTTTAGAGTCAAGTGCTTCTTTAATCGATTCTGTAACCGTTCCTTTCTCATCCTATCTTGCAATAAATAAAGACTTATCAATCCGAACAGCAATGGTAAGCATCGAACAACAAAAAATAAAATTTAAAACATACCCATACCCTCTAATGGTCCTGATTACACTCGCCGAATGTAGTGAGCACTTTGATTTTAAACCTGCATAATACTCTTAGCTCTTAACTGTTACACGGAAAAACCTTTTCCCCATTGCATCTATCTCATTAGTACCACTTAAGCTTGTTTGGCATGATGCATAGCTTTAGCATCACTTCTGCACCTTTGCTCTATCATGAAACTTAGTAGTGTGCATCTCAACCAAAACAGAAAATAAAACTTCAATTATTTGTAGGACCGGCGATTGGACCTGACGTGAATCGAACACGTTACCTTCTGACATGGAGTCAGATGTGCTACCATTGCGCCATAGATCCATGGTTTAATCGACTTGTCTTAGTATGTGATAGAAGCAGGATCTACCTCTGGTGCTCGCTTTTTTAATAGAAACAATGGTAGCGGCAAGAATGGTAAACCATACTTTTTGCAGTAGCAGTCGTAATGCAGCTGTATGCATAAGATTAAGGCCATGATTATTTCCGCCATATGTAATCTGCAACCAATAGATAAATACATAACCATAAAAAGACTAAAAGAGCTCACCTTAAACTAATTTGTTTCTCAGCCATAATAGGCAACACTGATACATCCATGCATACTCTATTATCCCAGCACAAAGAAGAGCAAAAGATCGACTAAAATTGTCAAATAGCTGTATATCAAAAGGCTGATTCCACTGTTGAAATCCTAATCTGCTAGTCCTGAAAACTGCAAGTAGCTTAATGGGTTTTGACCTTGATTGTTTATTTAATGAAAATTATCGATTGCGGACTAAAAAAGATGATTTCTGCATAAAGTGTATTACGAAGTACGTAAAAACTGTAACATCAATTATAAGGTTCAAAAGTACCAATAGAATCAGGACTAACATATATGTATAACTTAGTGGCAACATCAAAACAATTATTTATATCAACAAAAACCGAGAAATGTTACCATTAAAGCATCCACGAATAGGATCCCAAAGAGGTGAACTCATTACTGCTTCAGCTGTGCTTTATGATGCTGTGATATGAGGGTTTTGGTTCGTATTGAGGCAAAAATATTAAAAAACTATTTAGGGAGCAAAGTCTGGATAACAGAAATAGTTTCCAAATTATCTTCGGAATATCTTAAGAATGCCAGGACAGAAGTTATTACAAACAAATTGAAGATGTCTTAATATATGCTTTGTAGAGAACAACTCCACTTTGTATTGTGATAGCCTTGGGTATCAAAAAACCCTGAAAATCATAAGCTGGGAAACCTTAAATAAAAGAAAAGATACCAATGATGACAATCATTATGGATGTGCAACTAAGAGGGACGAAAGCAATAATCATTTGTTTTGGAAAAACACCAAAGTAACTGGCTAAAAACATATTTAGCATCAGATAACGTATTCATTCATTTGTTATGAAGATACCGATTCGGCTAGATAAACAGAAGTCCTAGCGAGTATCCGAGTGAATTGCAATCAGAGAAATTATATCATCTATCTGCCGAGTTAATTGTTGATAAAGATTTTCGTTGGAGAAACATCCAATGTTGAAGGGAGGGAAGCACTTATTAGATGGGAAACCACAGTAGCTTCAATAGAGCCTTAGAAAGTCGAAAAATAAATCACAATCTAAAGTTCCACCTACAGACCAATTAATCCCATCTAAAACAGTAGACCTATACTAAATACAAAATCTAATAGCCAGCTAGAGCCTAAACACAACCGAACATCATCTGTCTTTGGATCTTGAAGTCCATTAAAAATGCTTAAAACCAAACAAACAAACAAAAAATCAATAGTAAGAACTTCAAAGTTTCAGATTGTTCAGTTTTTAACCTTTACCTTCGTCTATGTTGCTGCCAAGTTAAGAGTTCCACGCGAGTCTGCAAGCAAAAAGAAATGTTATTACTTATTTGTTTGTTGTTGCAGTTGCAGGTCACTGAATTTTGTAAACCAATACTTATAATTATTTGATTTTGTTGAGTCATGTGATAATTTTATTTAGATGATTTGCTTTTTCTTGAACCATAATGCAATAATCCGGCTGTTGATTTCCTATCTGATTCTGATAACAATTTCTCACCATTGCCATTACAATGGAGAAGCTCTGTTACAAAGTAAAAAAGGTAATAGCTTCAAACTGTCTTTATGAGATTCAAAGCAAAGGAGAAAATAAAAAATTTTGAACATAAAATGTGAAGAACGGTATAAGATAATATCTTCTTGAACAATTAATATTTACTACCATGACGTAATATTTTGGTTGTTGGTATTCTATCTGATTCTGAGAACAATTTCTCACCATTACCATTACCATTACTAATAATATCTTCGAACTGTCTTTGGGAGATTCATATAAAAGGAGATAATTATTTGTTTGAACATAAAATCTGAAGAACAATAATCCATGAAGTTTACCTAGCTAGAAATTACACTGCAATTAAGCCATATCAAGCTACACAAAAGTCTATAAATAAACCAAATGTAAGAGCATATTCACAAACTATAATACATCCACTCACCAACATTTGTAGATGCAAATTCAGCACCATTGAGTGAGTAAAGTCTGTGACAGTAAGTACCCACTTATCCTTCTACATATTCCCTCCTTTGTTATTGTAAAGACTTAAAGTCTAAAGAGCATTCATCATTTACCACTACATCAAACCTACCAACGAAAAGCACATCCAGTAATATAGTTCTGAACATTGTTTGTATGCTCAGAAGACGGCGAAGATGCACGATCATCTCTTGGTTACAAGACTTCAGGCGAATGAGCTAGCCTTTCCATGAAGTTATTATGTTCATCTGTAGAATCAAGTAATTTCAGATACAACATTAGTGACAACAATACTACCTACAAAAAAATTAAAATATAATAAGTCACACTGTTAATTCTTCCAAGTTATTTGATGATGTTTCAAACCTGAGAAGACTTTTGCAAGTAATATATGGGTATGGCGAATACACCATTCTCATTCTCCATCTGAGGTCACACTTAGAATATGTCTCCTCAGTCCTCACTTTAGTAGGGAGTCACTTCCACGACAGATATAAATTAAAATAAATGTGTTCATTTACAGTATAGACAAAATCTAGGAAGTAAATGGATAGTTAGATCAGTGATGATTACCTTCTGTTTTATTATACTAACAAAATATTGTAGGTCAATACTATCCAGTCTCATTTAGTGATATCCAAGTTGAAACCGCTTTTTCCCTGTGTATTAAAGTAGATGGGTAGGCAAAAAAGCGCCTACGTTGAACCATAACTTCAGCGTATTTCATGTCCAGTAGACAAAATCTAGGAAGTAAATGGATAGCTAAATCAGTAATGATTACCTTTTGTTTTATTATACTAATAATCCAGATCATCCAGTCAAACTATGTAAACTGCACTCAAATGCAACTCTGGGAATCTTCCGCTGTCTTTCTCCATGTTTAAACTGTATCATCTCCAATGAACAGTACTATATTTCATTGTCATCCATGTCCTCTCTTACTTGCCGTCTTTGCACCGCTACATCGGTCTGGCCAAATTTATCTACCAATACCTAAATCAGCGACATAGTCACATGATAACCCTTTATGTATTGTTTAATGAGACCAAACACAGTTCACAAAATACTAACCGGAAACGTATACAAATGACTATCACATTTCCTGAGCTTCCTTCCAAATGACTTCTCCACGTCCTTATTGAGAAGCTTCCTTTGGAGCCTGATTTGCCTCTAAGAACCAAGCTGCTGAGACATCTAGCTGGAAATGTTTTTCTCCCCTAATCTGTACCTGCATATAGATGTATAAAGTTAGACTAAGGATTTTTGTTTCTCAAATCAAACAGACATATAGACAATGCTAATCTTTCTGCTGGAATCTGAACCAACCATTGTCATTGGTCACCGACACATAATGCCATCAATACAATCTAATATTTAACTTGTATGAAGGATGACAATCATAATCACATATTGTGAAAAGCAAGAACAAAAAATAGGAACTAACTAATCAGAAAACAACATATGCAACATTGAAGGAAACTCAAGCCCTAAGAAATTCAGTCTGCAAGTCAGCTAAAAGGTTAATACCAAAAATCAAACTCTTACATTGTTTTAACCTAATTTTGAAACGCAAACTCAATTGTATGCAGACAATAGGCCTCAAAAACTCCATCCGGAGATTCCCGACCTTCGGATCAGGGTCTCCATTAAACGATGTCCGTCTGATAGCCATGGCTATCATGGACACAAACCTCATATCTTTTTATAACTATGATGATTTACACAAGTAGTACATATTCAATTCTAGTAGATACGTCCATATAGTTAAGATTGATTACGAGACTTGTATCTTGTAAAATTTGTATCTCGAAACATCAATAACAAGTTTTTCACTTAACATATTCTAATCTGAATATTTGGATACGAGTAGATTGATCTTGGATATTGATTTTTGGGATCGTCCAAGAGTACTATTTCTAACAATCAGTTTCACGAACTCCATTAGACTTTCTGATTGATAAGAGATGGAGATATAACTTTTATATACATATTGTCAAGGATCGTTAAGTTAGTATACTTGCAATTGTATTAGGTTTTGTCCATACAGGTTGCCGAACGAAAAAGTTGGTGGTGTACTTGGTACCCTCTCCTTTTTACGAAGTATCAGGGCGATATGAATTTGACATTATTAGTTAGTTGTCTACAAATCCATCTTTGCTACTCTTTTCATTATTCATTTTGCTTTTTAAATAGAAAAACAAACAAAAAAACAATCTGCACATAATTCTCATTATTTGTTGTATGTCTTTTCGAACGTTATTAATTTTCAGTTTATGAGTTTTTAGATGGATTTTAATTACTTGATTTTTCTTTATGACTGAAAATCGTACTTTTATTTTGATATCGAATCATTCAAAGAGAAAATTAAATCCTGGTATAACCAACAAAAACATTCATGTTGTTCTCAATTGAATTTGATATAAGAAAACTCCATGCAATGATTGGAATTAGACTTTCGATCTAAAAAACTAAGATTTGAATTGACTTTTGGAATTTTGTTTTACAGCCAATCAATCAATATTACCAATAGAATTGTACAAGCTAGCCGTTTGAACTAAAATATACCATTGAAGGCTATGGTTTGATGTTTATGCTATTGTGGTTTGCAATATTGTGTAGTAGGAACAATTAATAAAGTTGATTTTAATATGGGTTTCTTTCCTTTTCTGTTCCTCTTCGATCTCAATATCTCTCACAGTTTTTTAATTTGTTAAAATAAATTGTGTTGTTGCTAAAGAACTTGGAAAACGCCGGACCTAAGATCTCGTATGATTCCTGATCTGGGTTGATTTCAGTTTTTAATTTGAGAAATTAAAAACATTTTAATTCTGGAGTCTTAATCCATTTTATGTAAAAATGATAATTGGTTAAATCTGACGGATTGGTTCTTGTGTATTTTTGACGGATACATCGTGGGTACTATTTTGTTTTAGGAATTGGTGTTGTTTATGAAACCAACATCATCATATTTGAAAAATGGAGGAACAATTGAAATTCTATATCCTCTAGAATCACTTGATCATCTTGAATTTGTATTTTTTTTTGTTCCTCTTCGATCACAAAAACTGGACCTAATTCGCTACACTTTGCCCATTCAAATATCCATTCACTTTAATAATCCTATCTTATGCTTTTGCTTCTTTTGTTTGATCAGTGATCTGTTTGTTTGTGTTTGATTTATCTTTATAAAAAATCTATACTAAACGAAGTTAAATCTCCTAACCCTAATCACATCTCTGAAAACCAAAACTAACCCTGCCTGCTCCTGGTATTTTTACATGCTGGTAATAACGGTGTTGTATCCTCTAATCCCACAATTTAGACGATAAAAATGGATATTGGTGTATGTTCTGTATCTTCATTATGCACAATAAATATTATTAGCTTGGTAGCAGTGTTCCAAATATACTACGCAATGTAGTTGGTACCAATAGAACATGTACATGTGTATTTTATAGTGTTGCGAGGTTAGAAATCTAACTGTGTCTAGGATTAGAAGTTTAACAATCTAAATTTGATTAGTCGGATTGAATCGAAAACAAGAAGATACCCTCACGTTATTTTTGTTATTATCTCCCAGGTTTTGCACTTCTTACCTGCCCGAAGCACAAGATGAGGAATAAAAGATAAAATTTGTATACAAGTGTTTGGGAAGTGCAAAAATCTTATTATCTCCCAGGTTTTAGGTCCTTCAGGGTATGCCAAGATTTAGACTGATCATGTTTCGGTCACTCCGAGCTTCGATGTAGTTTGTGGATTTATTTGGAGCGTATTCGATCTAGACACGAATGATTATATAAAGAAGCACAAGATATTGATCCCATTGATTTTTAAACTGTGAGTTTTTATGAGGTATTGATTGTCTATTTTATTGTTTCAGTTGTAGATAGATTAGTAACGATTACACAAATAAGTTCACATAGTTACATAAAATTTTGTAATGTATCACTATCATTACATGAATTTGATCTAGTGTTTGAATGAATCTTAACTGCATCTATTATTGTCTTTCTCATCATATATTTTTCGGTTTCAATGCAATGATTTAAGCAACATTCATCATTATTTTAGAGAACTTACTATACAATAGCAGGAAAAAGGGCATGCACTATAGAAGTTATTGTATTTTATGAGCCTTAATAGATAAAAAGCTACAAAGCTCCTTTTTTTTTGTTGTTGTTATTCTTCTTATAATTTTGGTGTTTAATCCATTAGCGTTCTACTTACTCAGATATGGATTCAGACTGATCATTCACAGATACATAATGAATTTTCAATTTGGTAAAATGGTTTGACACATTGGTCCAGATAGATTGAAATATGAAATGTGGGTTTTGTTAAATCAGTAATTTTGATCGTAGATTCGGTTGATTCAACAAAATGCCCCGTCTACAAGGAGAGGAGTTTGGCTATCAGTATTATGCGCTTCTAATAGTAATTGAACTGCCAACTTCGAAAGAAGATTCACTTACATGCTGATGGGATATATAGTGGATGTCGGCTAAGGAGTGAAAACTATTAAATAAGTTTACTATAACTTGTAAATGTCGTGTACTCTCTCATAAATGTTAGAGATGGTTCTGCATTCACTTCAGGGGCTACTTAAGGTTTTGTTAATTCTGCAACTTCTTCCCGATTATTTTATTTTAATATACTTTTCTACAATGTTACTGACAATTTTTGTTATTTAACATTAATTGATATGAATTAACAGAAAATGCAAAAATAATTGTATGCGTACATTATTACCCATCGGTATATTTCTTTCTTCGTCTCTTATATAAAGAGGTTGTTATTAATTACTGCATTTAGTTTCTCTTACTAAACAACATACATAAGAGAAATAAAATCATGCGACACCAAAATGGATAAGGCGAAGCCGAGCCACACCAAATAAAAAACGCATCACAATAGGGAAAGGCAAAGCCCCGCGATACCAAATAAAAAATGTATGACGAGGGGAGACGAAACCGCATCACACCAAATAAAACATATGGCTAAACGAAAAAAAGATGCCTAATGCATAACACGAGCATAACTCTATTAACTCTTTAGGCAATGATGCATAACAGGCTCGTTAAGGGGTGCACAAAATTAGACTCATAAGAAGAACAACCGGTGAAATCGGTAAACCTAGTCGATTCTATAGAATTAGTGAGTGAGTCTGATTCTTTTTCTTTCACATATATAAAATCAGGCTTCTAACTGTAGCCCGGCCTTATTCTTTCTTTCTTTATATAAAATCTGAAGCCCGCTTCATCACTCCTAATTTCTTTTTTTCCTTTTAGAAACAAAACCCCTCTTCTAGCTAAAACCCTTCTCCCCCCTTGCAGTTTTCATTCTCCGAGTCAGTTCTTCTTCTTCCCTGACCTAATAATCATGGTGGTGTTGACGGAGAAGAACGACGCAGCAGTCATCCTATGTAGATTCAACAAAATTGTGTTAAGTTGGGATTATTTCAGTCTCCTCCCAAACCTCAAAGTAAGTAACATACTGACATTCCCCTCTATTTTCCCCCAAATTTTCAGTTTGTTTTTCTTCCTCTTCTTAATTCTCTGTGTTTTATCTTCTCTATTTACAGGATAAGAAAAAGAAGCTCAAAATTTCTAAAGAAGATGCGAAGAAATTAGGTCTGAAGAAAGTGAAAAAGAGTTATAAAACTGTTGATGATTATATCAAAACTTTTGAACCACTTTTGTTTGAAGAAGTTAAAGCTCAGATCATTCAAGGAAAATCTAAAGATGATGATGATGATGGTATTTTTTTTTCTTTTTTTTTACTTGTTTTGATTTTGTTTTCCGGGGGTTTTAATGATTGACATTTGAGTTTTTTTTTTTTTTGGCAGTGGGAGTATCTAAATTTGGATGTATTAGCTCGTATACTGAAGCTGACGGGTTTCATTTGCCGATGGTGGTGTTTGAGGCGGAGGAGGATGATCGGATTGCAGAGAATGATCTTCTACTTGTTACTGAACATCAGGTTTGAATTACTATAAGAAGAAGAATTTTTTTTTGTTTTTTTTTGTTTAATTTGATGGAATGTGATGTTTGAAACTTTGGATGGATATGAATTTTGTTGCAGATTGAAAAAACATTGCCAAAAATGTATGCATTTGCCTTCGTATTAAATCGCGAGGGTAGAAATCAGATGAAACTGCGGATGTTTGTGGGTGGAGAATTTGAGGGTATCAATACTGATAAAATCAAACATATTCCACCGCGCATGTCTGAAATGCACAAGTTTTTCGGAAAAGAGCAAGCAAAAAGATCCATGTGCTTTGTCAAGGTATATTTTCAATAATATAAATGAAATGTTTTCTCAGTTGTATAATGAACCTAATGCGTGTGAAGTTATCTATTATTGCTAATTGTTCAGAGCTGAGACCAATATGGTGACTCTGGATTTTTATGGACTATTGTGTTGCACTGTAGACCATTTTGTACTTTCAAAGAGCAATTTGGAAATGACTTCAGTACCTTACCATCTAGCCCTTGGGAATAGTTAATACTTCCCTCTTATTGCTCACACTGGTGTTCCACTTATAAAGCTTTTGTTACGAGATGTCAGCAGCTTTCACTTTAATGGCATGGTCTTCACAACCTTACAAGAACCATTTTAGACATATTTTCTCTGGTCTGAAGCATTGTTCTTCTTTATTGCTCGCTATTTTCACTTCCACTCTGAGGTGCAATCCAATTAGATGCCCAGGCTAGACTTTTGAGTGTATCAAATTGGTTTGCTCTACGGAGCTTAGCTTTAAGGTGTCATGATATAATGTTTTTAATTTTTAATTTAATTAAGATTTTGAGATTATGCAACATCTCTTTTATGTTTAAAATTTTCCACTACTTTTGATGACATGCAACCGCTGTGCAGGTTGCTGGCTTGTCAACTATCATTCGTGAATATGTGGCCTTGATGTCTGTTAAATCTCTTCCTTTTAAAGACTTGATATTGTCAGCTTCTGAAAAAGATGCTACTTCAGAGCATCGTCCGTGGAAAATTCCGAGACCTCTCATGCAATCTCTCGAAAATAATCACAACAGTTCACAATTGGATGCCATACGTGTGAGTCTCGTTCTGAACTTTTTCAACTTCCTGTTTTAGTGGTGTTATTGTAAGATGAAAAAAATATCTGTTTGATCGCTGATTTTAATGCTTTTTATGGAACATCTTTCTTCCAATTCAAAGTCAAGTTATCCTCTTTAACTTTTTTCTTTTCTTTGGACTGTATAATTATTTGATAATGAGAGTTGCTTTCTGCAGGAGGGTCTTTCACGTAAATCTGTTGTTCTCATCCAGGTTCGATTTTTTGCTTTCAGTAGCTTTCTAAAACACCAATGGATGCAATCATGCAATTCTTTAGCTGTATTTTCGTAACAATCTTTATTTTATAGGAATACCATGTTTAGTTGGTCTAGAAAAAGTAGTACTTTCATTTTATGATGTTAATAGAGTAAAAGCTTTTGAAAAGCTACTCAAGTTAAGTCAAACTCCTTGCTTTTTCTTGGTTGATGGTACTAAAGCATATACAGTCCGTCGATTCTTAAAATTGATTACCCCTCACTTGTATTATCACCTAGAAAAGTACAGAGCTTGTTGACTGTTTCCTCTTATAAAAAAACTGAAGAGAAAACTCAAATAAAAGCCTATCAAACGCCGAGTACCGGAAATTTTTAATTTCCTCCCTTTTCTTTATGTCAGGATTCGTATGTGAACCTAGCATTTATTTTTATTGCTATCTCAAGTTTAGAGATTAAATTCTTAAATTACACAATAGTTCACACTTACCGCAGTTTCTATCCTTCAATGCTTTGAATACAGAGTGTTATTGAACTATAAATTGGTGTTACCTCTCTTGTAAGAAGTAGCGTTCATGGTAGTAACAGTGTGGATGTTAGATGCATGTTAAATATTTTTGACTTTCTCTTTTACTCTGTACCTAAGTGTTTTTACTTTGGATTCTATAGGTTCAGTTAGTTTGTATATTGATTTTGATTGAATGGTTTACAGAACATTTACATAAATTTTGGTTGCAGTAGTTATACATCATCGTGCTTGTATTACAGTAAAAACTATATTACTATCTAACTGGATGCCGTGTGGCTTCTTATCTCAATGTTGTGATTTGATTATACAAGAAAGTAATATAACTATTTTATTAACTTGATGTAGCATTGATTGAAGAGAAACACTTTTTCCTTTGTTTGTTTACCGTGTTGTTCTACTTCTACCATTAGTTACTCTGAAGTTATATGTCCATCATTGAAATTATCATTCTTATTTTCCTTTGTTTGTTTACCTTTTAGGGTCCCCCTGGAACAGGAAAAACTCAAACAATCCTTGGACTCCTCAGTGCCGTTCTGCATGCAACTCCTACAACTTTGCAGTCTAAGTAAATCTTACTTCACGGTCTACTTGTGCATTAGTCTTAGATGGTTTATGTTATAATGTTTTGTTTTGGTTCCTTTGTTCATTAATTCTTTTTTTTTTTTTTTTGTGTGTGTGTGTAGGGGAGAAAAGCTTGAGATAATACGTCAGCCTGAAATGTCAATATCTGAAAAGTGTGCATACTTCTTCTACTTTTTTTTTTAAATTAGTTTCTATTTGCTAGAACTTTTACATGATCTATGTAGGTTAAATGAAGAAAATTGAAACTCTGGAATTGAAGATATTGTACTTATAAATTGCCATTCATCTTATATCTGTCTTGGGTGATTTTGTAGGTATGATCACTGGAAGATAGCATCACCATGGTTGTATGGTTGCAACCCCAGAGACCTAATTATGCCCATTGACGGTGATGACGGATTTTATCCAACAAGTGGCAACGATATGGTATGTTCATCTGACTTTACAAATTATATGTGCATATGCTGGTCATATTCTTCTATATAACTGTTTGCCTTGGAATCTTTTATTTACACTATTGAGCAGAAACCGGAAGTAGTCAATTCAAATCGGAAATATCGTGCACGAGTATTGGTCTGTGCTCCATCCAACTCAGCGCTGGATGAGATTGTTTTGCGACTACTGAACACAGGTAGAAGTGTATTTTCTTTGGACATGATCTGTTCACTGGTCCTTCATTATACGATTGCCAACTAAATTTGGGGATTCATCTTGTTGAAGGAGAAGGCACTAATCACCGAGTGAAATTTATTACTATCTGCCTATCATGTTTTAGTGCACGCTTAATGTATGAAATTATAATGATTATTCTAGTGACGTGCTGGGTTTCTATGCGTACCTTGTAAAGGTGTGGGTGAGTAGGTTAGTAATGCACTGGTGATTGTTTGAATAGCTTCCAAGTCTCTTTGCACACACACACACTGTATCGTAGTAGGTAAAAATGGTAGAGATGCTTGTTCTGCTTGTATTCTATCTTCTTTCAGCAAAAAAAATGAAGCTTCTTTCACTATAAAGGCTTCTTATTGTTTATCACATATCTTTTCAGGAATTCGTGATGAAAAAGACCGTCCGTATAACCCTAAAATTGTGCGAATTGGTCTAAAGGCACATCATTCTGTTCAGGCGGTGGCCATGGACTATCTTGTGAGTATCTTAAAGCGTTTGTAAGCCCTTGATTCCCATTAGCTTCTGGTTAGACCTAGCTTGTTTAAGTAATTTCTGTTTGCAGGTAAACCAGAAACTTGCTGGGATGAATACAACAGCTGATATCCGGAAGCAGGGATCGGGAGCTGACGATAGAGACAGTATCAGAGCTTCAATTCTTAGTGAAGCAGCCATTGTATGTGATATGTGTTTACATATTATCTGAACCTAGCTTTCAACATGACTCAAATTCTTGAATAATGTTCTTCATGAACTGGCAGGTTTTTTCCACTCTCAGTTACAGTGGTTCCACACTCTTCAGTAAGCTGAATCATGGGTTCGATGTTGTTATTATTGATGAAGCTGCTCAAGCTGTAAGTGCTGTAATATTATACATTAGTCTTGTTCTTTTACAAAAGCATTAGAGTGTGGTATATAATCAAGGGTCTGGATCCTTTAAGTTCTGATCTGGACCCTTAATCACTCACTGTAAGCCTTGAAATTTGAAGGAATTAGGATAATAACAAGATTATTTGTAAATGACTTAATATACCATGGGATCTTTGAATCCTTCCGTATCAGCAAATTACGTGAAAACCTGTTTATGATCCTAATTGGGTGAATTGTGACGCTATAGTGAATTACGGAGTTACCCATGAAGGTAAGCTCAGAGATCGACTAATCCAAGTGCTAATAGTTTTTCCCCTTTTGGTAGGTCGTTAAGTAAAAATTTAAAATCCTATCTCTTAGTCCCATAAAATTTTGCTACAAGATCATCTCTCTTCCCGTTAATCACAGAACTTTTGTCATTATTAGGTCGAAGGGGCAACACTTATTCCCTTGGCCAACGGATGCAAACAAGTATTTCTGGTAAGATATCTACTGATTCTTCTTCCAATGTTACACAAACTTGTATCTGTGCTCTGTTACTATTATATTGTTGATGCCCTTTGACTACATTTCAAGTTTGTTGCACTCTATCTACATTTCAGCATATCACCCTTCTTAAATTGCAACTTGTTGGTTTTTTAGGTTGGGGATCCTGTTCAGTTACCAGCAACTGTTATATCTACTATCGCACAAAAATTTGGGTAAACCACTGTATCTAACTTCAGAGCAGCATCACCCTGTATGTATTTTATTTTTTTGAGATGGGTAGCTTTTATCTAACCTTTAGTGGTTCTCTGTTGAAGATATGGGATGAGCTTGTTCAGTAGATTCCAGGAGGCTGGCTATCCAGTGCAGATGCTAAAAACCCAATATCGCATGCACCCAGAGGTTAACACCGAAAACCGTTTGATTTCGTTATCTGCTCAAAGAATATTATTTGTGAACAGGTCTGAGGACCCCCCCTGGAGATGATTTGACTCTGAAGTTGATGTTTTGTGAGCATGATCTCCTGACAACAAGTCCCAAGATCCTGACAACAAGTCCCAAGAGTCTGTTGGGTGCTTAGTGATATTGAACAATCCATTTGATTGTAAATTCTTGAACTGCATGATTAATAAGGATGATCTACATGGTGTTGACAGCTACAAAATTGGAGATGATGGTCATCTCCATGTGGTCCTTAGAGGCTGTGTGCATTTGTTTACACTTTATAGAAGCTAATAATTCTCATGTTCAACACCTAATGATTTAATTTACCTCTTGAACAGATAAGACACTTCCCTTCAAAAGAATTTTATTCCGCGGCATTAAAGGATGGGGAAGAAGTAAAGGAGCAGACAATACGGCCATGGCATGATTTCAAGTGCTTTGGGCCATTTTGTTTTTTCGACATAGAAGATGGTATTGAATCGGGATCCGAGGACACTGATCAATCTAAGGTTAATTTTGATGAAGTTGAATTCGTCCTTTTGATGTACCATAAGTTGGTGAAGAATTATCCGAAGCTAAAATCAAGTTCTCAGCTGGCAATAATAACTCCTTATGCCAAGCAAATGAAGCTCTTCCGAGATCGTTTTCGTGAAACTTTTGGGATGGAATCCAATAAATTTGTGGATATAAACACTGTTGATGGGTTTCAGGTATGTGCAATTTCCAAATAATTTTGATGAAAACTTTACGATTTACCCCACTATTACTCTTTTAGAACATTAGAACATTTAGAGAAATATGATAAGGTGGTCTCTCTGTAACAGGGTCGGGAAAAAGATGTCGCGATATTTTCTTGCGTTAGGGCCAACAAAGAAGGCAAAATAGGGTTTTTGGGGAACTTTCGAAGAATGAACGTTGGAATCACCAGAGCACGGTCGTCAGTCCTGGTAAGCTATTTACCATCCTCTTCTCTGTGGTGTAATTTCCATTGTCAATAGAGAGTCAAAATTCAGTAATAGGGTCACTACTTATTTGCCACATCTGTAAGTGGAAACATATAAGAATTTCATTGTTTCTGGTACATATGCTCCTACATCCTTCAATGTGTCCTATGTTGTCTTTAGGTTGTGGGTTCTGCATCTACACTGAAGAAGGACAAGCATTGGAACAGTCTAGTTGAAAGTGCTCGAGAACGGGGTTGTCTTTTCAAGGTCGGAGTTTGTAATATTATCTGTTACTATATGCTCCTACGTTATTTGCTTATTTGCTTCGAATTCCTCCATAACGACCTGTTTGCATTAAATATTTGTATGATTGTGTTGCAGGTTCAGAAACCTTATGGCTCATATTTCAGTGATGAAAACTTGGAAAGCATGAAAGTGGCTGAATCCCAGTTAGAGCGTATGGAGGGTCATATGAATGATATGGAAAATAACGCGAACATGGACGTCAATCCTATGGTAGAAGATGTTGATCAAGCAAATGTAGATGATGAAGACGGCGGAGATGGAGATGGAGGAGATGGTAATGATGATTAGACTAGTTTTATATTTTTCGACTCGATCAATTTACCCTTGTTAAACGCTAATAGGTTTCGAAAAAAGAAGCCACCAAACCAAATTTTGATGTATATAGTTTGATATATGTAATGATATAGCTTAGTTTGGTGGCTTCACACAAAGCAAATGTTGTAGGCCATTTCAAAACGTAATATCCAGTTGTTTTTTCCTGTGAATCATCTCGGTATGAGTTAACACAGGGCCTTGCAGCAAGAATTTGCCCCATACCCACAAGAGAATTGCATTTTTATTTTTCTCTATATCTGTCTTGTTAGTGTACCGTTCCAGTACTACAAAGTTGAAAAGACTCAAATCTGACATTACAAAAGAAGTTCTAAAAAGAGCAAATACAGCGTACTAATAAATCCAGAGAGGGGTGGAGGGTTCATTTTCCACCTAATGCTTTGAGGGGACTTGGAGCAAACGAGCAACAAGTGAAAGCTGCCGTGAAGGCCTGGCAATGCAAAATGAGAGGAGACAAAGACAAATTGATTATCGGAGAGCGACCCATGGAGGTATAATTTTGTAAGAATTTCAAAGATTTACGAAATCCTTTGTCCTCATTCCCTTCTCAATAGTCTGACGTGTATCATCAACTATTGATCGACTTCAAGTCTCTTCAGTCTTCGGGTGACTCGCGAGTTCAATGCACTTTCTGACTTCCTTCCATTTCTCCCGGTTTTCACCATGACGACCGGAAGAAAGCCATTGACTGACACTGGGAGAGTATTCCTTGGGCAATCCCTACCTCGGTTACCTGTTGAGTCACTTTCTAAAATTAACGTGACAAAAACGTTGCCAGATTAAATACACAGTGTTGCAGACGTTCTCATACGTAGGCCTGGCTTCCACCATTTTCTTTCCTCGTCAACTTTTAAGGTACTTTGCAATCGTGAAAGATGCGCAAGTAGCTTGTTGTTTACTCTCTACAGCCTACTATCCTCTTGTCTTTTAGTCATAAATACTGCAAAACTACAAACACTGGAAGAGTCACTTCCACCATTCATTTGCCTTTATTTATTTGTTTTCCTCTTTTTTTTTTTGTCCCTGTCAAGGACTCTAGGGTCAATGCACGTACCTTGATCAACATTTTTGGCAAATGGAAAATGGGTCATTTGTCCAAAAAAATTTAAAATATGGTTGAAATGGACGAGTAAAAATTAGTATGGGTGAAATGGACAAAAAAATTTTAGCAAGGATGAAACTGGATTCATCGCGGCTTAAACTTAAAAAAATAGCAAGGATGAAACTGGATGCATCCTGATATAAATTAAAAATTAGAAAAAGTATTTGAAAATTGGTAGGATGAAACTGGTTACATCCTGACTATTTTTATATTTTTGTCTATTTGAACAATATCTTTTTAGTTTTTGGTTATTTAAACAGTATCAAAATGTACAAATTTTTTTCACCCAGGAATTATTAATTTTGGTCTTTTAAACCAGCTTTGTGTTTGGCAAATTGATGCATAACTTTTTCAGGCTCATTGCGTGATATTGCGGGTAGAAGTTAATTATAGAGTCGTATGAACAAGTTTCTTTTTGTTATTCGGTTTTGGATTATTATTATTTTTTGCATAATTTGTGTTAGTGGTAATATTGTTTGTGCTATTTTTCGTTTTTCGTTTTTTTTTCTTTTTCTGTAAGCATCAGTAAGACAAGCATTAATGCAACACAAATATGTAGAATTAACTAAGTGCAACTAAGTAGCTTTTTGAACTAACTCTATCTTTGCCTCTTATATGCTAATCTTGATAATAAATTCGAATAGTCCTTCTCAACAACTGCGTCACTACCAGGCACTTTCTTGGTGCTAATCAGTCATTGTACCTTAAAGAAGCCATGCATATATATAGTAGTAAGACCAAATATGTAGAATTCTATCTTTCTCATTCACTAGTAGACCAAATATAAGACAAGAAAATTAGGTTGAGAGAATTTTTCACATTCTCTCTTCCTCCCTCTCTTCTTCTCTCTCAGTTCAGTAGTACTGCTAGAAACTGTTTTTTTCAAGGATGGAATGTTTTCGAAGGTTTTGCAACATGATTCATGGAATGAAGCCGGTTTTGGCAATGGTGCTAGTTCAGATAATATCAACAGGGATGACAATATCATACAAGTTGGCGATCAATGATGAAATGAACTTGAGGATCCTAATTGCATATCGATCCATCTTTGCAACGCTATTTATCGTCCCCATTGCGTTTTTTGTCGAAAGGTGCATAATTTTACTTCTCTTTCTATTCTATATTGTCTTCTCTAATGTCATCTTTTCAAATCAAGAATGGATTTCTCATATGGCTAAGCTTTTCTTCCCTTTCATTTTATTCATGTTTCTTAGTCTTGTATTTTTCTTGCAGAGGTTCCAGGCCAAAACTTACATGGACCATTCTCTTCCAATCCTTTCTCTGCGCGTTATTCGGGTACGATTTTCGTACATTTTGCTTCATTTCACTTTCTTGTTCCATTGATAAAACTTTAAGCATCTATGTGTACTAAATATCCCACATTCTTCAAATATGAGTTACAGCAACAAATTTGGTTACTGCTAGTGTTTTTCTGAAGTTTCTTTGCACTGTTTTGATCATTCACGCGAAATGGACCGCATGATTAAAATTCGGTTCATGTGCTTAACATTTTTTTTTTCCGTGTTGTCCTACTGTACCATGCCGTAAGTTGCAAAACAAGAGTGCAATTTTGCATGACTTGACTTTGGTCATTTTTTCATCCTCTAGCTGCGGCTTTTCACAAAATTTGCATGTTGTGTTGTTGTTTTTCTTCAGGTTTACTTTGTCTCAAAACATGTACATAGCGAGTATGGATATGACAAACGCGACCTTCCCAGCAGCAATGACAAATCTAATTCCCGCAATAACTTTCACAATGGCCGTTATTTTCAGGTATCATTTTTACACTCACTTTTCTACTTTGAAGGTTGCAATTTCCTAATTATTTGTTTTGTAACTTTATTTGTAGGTTAGAGAGTTTGCGGTTTAAGTCACTTGAAGGGAAGCTAAAGGTTGGAGGCACCGCATTCGGAATTGGAGGAGCAATGTTCTTGACATTCTACAGAGGTTTTGAGCTTCCGATATGGTCCTCGGGTCTTTTGCACATTGAACCACAGTTAAAACATGTCTCAGGAATAACACCTCTCGGAGCAATTCTTTCTATCGGAAGTTGCGTTTCCTATTCCATTTGGCTCATAATTCAGGTAAATGCCTACTAATTTTTTTACTTTTCACTTTCATTGTTGGTATATGTTCTCTCACATTTTTAAATGGCAAATGGTGACAGACGAAACTTAGCCAGAGTTACCCCTGTTACTACTCCAGCACAGCCTTGATAGTTTCCATGGCATCAATCCAATCCACTGGCTTCGCTTTATGCACCGTTAGAGACTGGTCAGAATGGAAACTCGGATGGAATGTTCGCCTATTTTCAGCGATTTACTCGGTATGTATTTTACTTTACGTGTACACTGACATGTATTTACTGTATAATTAATGAGACACTAATCTGACTCCATAACACTTGCATTCAGGGAGTTGTGGCATCAGGTGTGATGATAACACTGATAGCTTGGTGTGTTAAAGTCAGAGGACCATTATTCGCTTCGGTTTTCAGTCCCCTTGGACTCGTGCTCGTAGCTCTCACTGGATCAGTCTTATTGAACGAAAAGCTGCACCTTGGATGGTATGTGTACTAATTATCAGTTATCACCTCAAGTTATTGGAAGGATAATGAAATTGATTGAAATTTTGCACAATGCAGTGTAATTGGTGGCGTGTTAATAGCTATTGGGTTATATTTTGTTTTGTGGGGAAAGGCAAGAGAGTTGAAGAGATTGGCAAGGCTTATGCCTGTGACAAATTCCACAGATTCAGAAGCACAAAGTGAAGCATCTACTTCCAATGCAAATGATGACAACAACCACGCTATGATCAAGAATGGAGAAGACAAAGATGACAACAACCTCGCTATGATCAAGAATGGAGAAGACGCGGTTTAGCATTTTAGACCGGATTAAACAAAATGATTTTGTATCTAGTAGTACTTAAAAAGTTTAGGGGAAATTGAACTTCTTTCATAGGTAGAAAAACAAAGAACATGAGAACACAAAATAATTTTTACTTTTATTATTTTTAGGTGCAGTTCTTTTGTAACCAAGTTGATTCAGTTCTCAAAATGCACCCAACAATGGTTATCAGCTAAAATGCATTAGCACGAGACAGATTCCAGGGACTTTATTGAATAAATGACGAAATCCCGTTTTAACTCAGGGAAATATAACATTAGTTCAACAAGGCTTGAACAAGACCTCTCTCTATCCTCTCTACCTCTCTCTATCCTCTCTCCTAACCCTAGCTTTTACATTCAGCCGCCTCTTTCTTGCTCGGATCTAGTCAAAAGACTAGATCCGAGCAAGGATTTCATCGTTCTGTTGTTCTCCGTCCTTAATTTTAGTTTCTATTTATGTTTCCTGCATCTCAGCCATGGCTTGAATCTCTGTCTTCCCATATTTATCTTCAATTTCCTGATTTGAAGATGATATCCCCTTTTCTTTTTTCCCATCTCTCAGCCATGGCTCGAATCCCTCTCTTCCCTCATTTATCTTCAACTTCCTGATTTGAAGATGATATCCTATTTTCTTTTCTCCCATATCTCACCTCATCTTAGTTTGAAGAACTCATACATCTCATTCACCCATCAACTGAATCGTGTGTTAATTTTCACAAATCAAAATTATAATTGCACCCACCAGATCTCAATCGAAATTAAATCACCACCAAAACACTTCCGTATACACCACATCCCATCCCCTGCACCCATCCCTTACATCCATCTCTCATTTTCTCTCCTTAATCGATAAGTGTGTTGATTTTTGATGATGAAAAGGCTCCCCATCTCAGTTATTAATTAGCAATGGTGCCAGTTTTCTGTTGATAATCTGGGTGTAGATTTGCAGTGATTTAATTCGTGATGGTAGTGATGATCCATATGGCGGTCGGCGGCGGTTTTTGGTAGCAATGCTGTTACTTAGGGTTTTCATTTGTTCTGGGTTTTCTACAGTGAACGGGAAAATTCCACCGGGTAATCGGGTATCTCAAACACGTTGTAACGGGTTGTTGGTTAATGTTGTTTAGGTTGTATTGGGCTTCCAAGCTTGGTTGAGGTTGTGTCTCCTAGGCTTTTAATGGGCTTTAGTTTTCTTACAGTTTGTAAAGAAATTCTTAGCCCCTCAGGCCTTGCTCTTTCTATTGAAAGTTGCATCTCTGTAATTTGCGTTTCTGGTCTTGGTGTACTCAAATTCTTATTTCTCTAATACAATCTTTCTTTCACGATCAAAAAAAAAAAAACAAGGCTTGAACAACAGATTTATATTTTCAGTTACAGGCACAACAACATTCTCTGCAGTTCACAAAATAACGAATGGAAACACGGAATGAAATCTAAAGACTGTAGTATCACCTATACATTACTCTCTAACCTTTCTTTTCTATTACACCAAACATCTGTAGATACTAAATACCGCACATCTATTACGTATGCGAAGAAATGGTTCAACGAATGAGCGAAGACTATCACATACAGTATATTTAAGATGACGCAACAGATGACGTCAGAAGAATCACGAGAAAAGTGTGATGATCGTGCGAAGTTATAGAGTATGTGAGTCAGAGTAAGCGTGCGTTAATTATGCACGCCAGATCCGAAAATAAAGGCTTTATTAGCTGTCATCCACTATGTAAAATTCTTATATAAGGGATCGAGCGACCATGTAAAGGGAGAGATCTTTTTGAGAGCTTAGACTTGAAATTAGGAGAGAGAAAAATTTTGTTTGTTCTCCAAGTCAGAGTTCATCTCAAATCCTGTAACCACATTGAAGATTTTATGAATGAATGTATGAAATTTAAGATGATTACTTGAGTTGATGTTAAGATTACATTAAGCGTGTGGTTGTAGGATTTCCTGCAACTACATTTTGACGCTAGAAACAGCTTGGAGTGATATACCGTGGTGGTGAAGGTTTAGAAGTTCAAACCTAAAAGTTCAGAAGGATAGCATCAGAAATCTTATCTTCATTGTTCAAATTTTTAGTTCTTTACAAAGAGGTTCCTCTTTTAATTGAAACAAGAAAACAAGAATGATAAAAATCATTGAAGAAACAGAGGGCAATAAGAAATTACAATGCAACTTCATAACCAAAAATACTATCGATGATTTCCATGCAAGAATTACAGGAAAAATACACAAGCGTGATTTCGAAGGAAAGAAAATTATGACGGTAGAAAAAATTTCTCCACTGAGAGATTGGGAAAAACAGAGTATAACATTCACGGCGGAAGAAATACCAGAAGAGAATTTAAGACGAACAGATCCTTTGGTGGTTACAGTGGCTGTAAAATGCAAAGAAAAACATGCTGGAGTGAAAGAACAAGAAAGATGGGCGATGGATAGAACCTTAGTAGATACCGGAAGTTTGGTGGACATCTTATTTTATCACACGTTCAAAGGAATGGGATATAAGAATACAGATATGAATCGCTCAAGTTACAATATTTATGGTTTTAATAAAACAACAACAAAACCAAAAGGAGAAATAACAGTGCGAATATTGTTGGGAGAAATAGAAACACAAGTGATATTGTGTGTGGTTGATGTGGAATCACCGTATAAAAGCCGTTGCATCAACTCATGACCAATGCATCTGGTTCCCATTACCAAGTGGAATAGGAGAAATCAAAGGAGATATTGAGAGTGCGAAGATTTGCAGCCGGATAGATGTAAAAAACTATGAAGATCGCCCAAAGAAGCGAAAATATCGCTGGAGAAAAGCAAGAGAATTAAGGAAAGAAGAAGAGTTCTGAATATACACGATCAGGGCACAAGAAGGAAGAGGGATACCAAGCGAAGTTCCAGAAAAGAAGGCGAACCAATGCATGTAATAAAAGAACCAACACCACTAGGAGAACCCAAAGCGAATTTTATCGCAACAGAACCAACAAAAGAAATAAATGTTGGAACAACAGAGGAACCAAAGATATTAAAAATTGGAACTAAGATGGGAAAAGAAGAAGAAGAAAAAACAATAAACCTCTTACGAGAATATAAAGACATCTTCGCATGGAGCATGGAAGAAATGCTAAGAATAGATCCATTCGTCGCATGTCATAAGTTGGATATTAGCAAGAATACAAGACCATTCAAGCAAAGGATACGGAAGATAGCAACAACATATCATTCTCAGATAGAAGAAGAACTACAGAAGATGCTTGAAACAGGAATCATAAGGCCGGAAAAATATGCAGAATGGATAGCAAACATGGTGGTGGTGCCAAAGAAGAATAAGGAGATAAGGATTTGCATTGACTTCAGTGATTTAAACAAAGCATGCCCGAAGGACAGTTATCCATTGCCAGACATACCACAGATGGCTGAGTCGGCAGCAGGAAATGACATAATATCATTGATGGATGGATATGAGGGTTACAATAAAATTCCGTTAGCTGAAGAAGACCAAGAGCATACTTCTTTTTTCGCGCCTAGAGGATTATATTGTTATACAAAAATGCCTTTCGGTTTGAAAAATGCGGGTGCGACATATCAAAGAATGGTGGAGAAGGAGTTCGCACAGTGGATACATACCACATTAGAAGTCTATGTTGATGATATGCTGGTAAAAAGTAAGAAAGTTGAAGATCATGTAGACAACTTAAGGGAAATCTTTGAACAGATGCGACAATTTAATATTAAGGTAAATCCTGAAAAGTGCATTTTCGGAGTAGCATCGAGAATTTTTTTAGGTTATATTGTATCAAAGAAGGGAATAGAAGTTGATCTAGAGAAGGTACAAGCGATTCGAGAAATGCCATCACCCGCGACTGTAAAAGATGTCCAAAAACTAAATGGATTACTAGCTTCACTTGGGCTATTTATTTCGCGATCATCAGACATGTGCAAACATTGCTTTAATATTCTAAAAAAGGGGACTAAGTTCAAATGGACGGATGAATGCGATAAAGCGCTGCAAAATATAAAGAACCATCT
This sequence comes from Papaver somniferum, assembly GCF_003573695.1. Taxonomy (NCBI): domain Eukaryota; kingdom Viridiplantae; phylum Streptophyta; class Magnoliopsida; order Ranunculales; family Papaveraceae; genus Papaver; species Papaver somniferum. Next base: position 39,428,367 of record NC_039358.1, read on the forward strand.
AATGAATTTTTCCATCATGCAAAAGGCGGAAAAAGGAGAGGAGTTACTAATATATTTAGCATCAACACCATACGCATTAAGTGCCGTACTGCTACGTCTGGATGAAGGAGCGGAAAAACTGATATATTACATAAGCAAAACTTATAATGCCGCAGAGAAGAATTATTCAAAGATAGAAAAGCTAATACTCGCACTGGTGTATGCAACACAAAAGCTTCGTATATATTTTCAAGCTCACAAGATCAAAGTGTTAACAAAAATGCCAATTGAGTCAGTAATGAAAAATTCAAAAAGATCAGGAAGGATCGAGAGGTGGAATGCACAAATAGGGAACTTTGAGATCAAGTATGAAATATTATCTTCCCTAAAGTCGCGGGTAATTGCAGATTTCTTGGCAGAATTCTCTTTAGAAGATGATGAAAGTGTGGAAGAGATGATGGATATAGATGAAGAGTGTGGGAACCCTAAAGACTTGTTGATAGATAACACTAGATGGGAGATATTGGTGGATGGATCATCAAATGGAGGGGGTAATGGAATTGGAATAGTTTTCATCTCACCGGCAGGAACAAGAATGGCATATTCATTCAGACTGGAATTCACGTCCACCAATAATGAAACTGAGTATGAGGCGGTTGTGCACGCGTTACGTCTAGCCATTAAAATGAAAATAGAAGATGCGTGAATCACTAGTGACTCATAGTTGGTCATTACTCAAATAGAAGGGGTATATAGCACAAATGAGCCATCCTTGCAAAAATACAAGAAGCTTGTAGGAGAGATATCAGCACAAATTCCAAAAATAAATTGGAGGCACATTTCGCGGAAAGATAACCGACTAGTATATGCACTTGCTTTTATTCCGTCTATGATGGTGGACCCGACTGCAGGGGACATAAAGATACAAACACTCTTTTTACCCTCAATTAATAAAGAAGAATGCGAAGATGTTGATGTAATGCTAGTAGACAATGAAGAAGAAGAGCACGCGAACAAAGTCGCAGATTGGAGAACCCAACTTCATTTGTATTTAGAAAAAGGAGAAGTCCCAAGAAACAAGTTGGAGGCACACAAGTTAAAGAGCAGAGAAACAAATTATGAGCTGAGAGATGGTGTACTTTACCGAAGATCATTCCTTGGACCGTCGCTTAGATGTTTAACAAGAACATAAGGAATGGAAATATTGAAAGCATTACATTATGGAGACGCAGAAAATCATACTGGAGGAAGATCTTTAGCGTATAGAACGAAGATACAAGGTTATTATTGGCCATACATGCATGAAGACGCAAAAGAAGTGTCAAGGCGGTGCGAAGAGTGCCAGCGTTATGGAAAGAAAATACACGCGCCTGGGGATATGCTCAACTCATCAACAAGTGAATGGCCATTTGGAAAATGGGGGCTAGACATTGTGGGCCCATTCATACCAGGAACATGGCAAAAACGATATTTAATAGTAGCTACAGACTATTTTACAAAGTGGGCAGAAGTGAAAGCAGTGCAACACATTCGAGATAAAGATGTTTTCACATTTATATTTGAGAATATCATTTGCAGATTCGGAATCCCAGCACAATTAGTTTCCGATAATGGAAAACAATTTGAAGGAGAAAATATATAAATGTTGCTTAATGCGTTCAAAATCCAAAGCGGGAAGTACACTCCATTGTATCCACAAAGAAATGGTCAAGCTGAGGCAACCAATAGGACAATCGCAAATATATTGAAAAAGAAATTAGAGGGATATAATAAAGGATGGTGCGAACAAGTACACAATGCAGTATGGGCATACAAAACAACTAGAAGAGAAGTTACATGAATGTCACCTTTTTGCTTGACATATGGAGTTGAAGCGGTATTGCCAACTGAGGTTATAATTCCTGCAACTAAGCGAGAAGCATGGAAAAAGTATTTAAGTGCGGATTTAATCCTAACAAAACTGGATGATCTAGAAGAGAGAAGGGAAGTTGCTTTGCGACATATGGAAAATTACCATCAGAGGATAGCTCGAGAATATAACAAGCGCGTAAAAATAATAGAGCCAGGAGAATTAGTGCTGCGAGAGATATCGCCTTATCAAAGAGGAAATGATGGAAAGTTGGAGAAAAGATAGGATGGACCCTACATAATTAAAAGAATAATTGGAAATGGAGCTTATGAGTTGATGGATCCTGAGGGAAGGAACACAGGTCGAAAATTGGAACGTCCATGGAACAAATTATACTTGAAGAAATATTATCCATAGATAATGCGATGATGATCGCATACATATAAGAAGCAGTCACATGTATGTGAAAGTGAAGAGAGCGAAAATGAAGATGCAAATTTCTAAATATTCAGTAAGAATGTACTAATCAAATGAATAGATCTGAAGATTTCGTTATAAAGATATTGTACAAGAAAAAGGCAAAACTAAGACCTTAAAGTAAGACCTTCATAGAAGGCATCAGAAATAAAGTCTCCAATTAAGGAGCCTAGCTATTTGATTGTGGCGTGCACCTTAGTTCGCATAAAGCAAGAGGCAATAATAAGACCTAACACACGTCATAATTCGGATGCTAGTTAGCATGGCTCAAGTGAAAGCTACACCGACCCTGGAGCTTGAGTCATGGAGATTTGGGGCGAAATAAAAGCCTGTCCAGGAGAGGCGCCTATATCGAAAGATTAAGGTGACAAGGTCTCTCCTAAGGAGTGCAGAAACTCGATCAAGGCGCTGAGGTACACGGTTGAGTCAAGGGTGTATGAGGCGTCTGGAGCGTACCTGGCCGCTCTTGACAAGTCTTGACTATGATGCACTCGGTCCGAAGAAACCCCACTTAGGGTGCGGTCTTGTAACCATAAGCCATATCGGTGGAGGGATAAGAGGCCGCTAAAACAACTGGTTGTTGCATTACTGGATGGGAGGAGCCCACCCTAACCCGGTAGGGGTACGCCTCCTTGAAGGGGAAATCAGGGGGAATATAAGGACGACACCCTCCATTAGGGAGATGAATTGTGTCAAAAGACGCGAATATCATAAGGCTTTTACTCGCGGGAGCATTAAGACTTATCATATTCGCACAATAATTAAACCTGAAAAGGCAATAATACAAGAAGATGATAAGGCGAGATTAATGGGTCATTACGCGAAAGCGTAAAGACGTCATGTGATCTCGTCGCACACAAGAATTTAATATACTAGGCAAAATAAGACCTTTACTTAAGAAGGAACGATAAGACCTCATGAGAAAACACAAACTCACGCTAATATTATTTTGCAAATTACATAAGAGATGTTCAAAATTACTTCACGTTTCTTTCCAGGAAAATAATAAGAGGGAAGTATGGAGATTGAAAGAAAAGAAATATTATCTTCTTTATCAAGAAACGAGTATGTAAAGTAAGCGAATGTTTGAAGTACCCCAAGATACATTTGTGAAGAAACAAGAAACTAAGAAAAGAAAAAGGCTAAACATTATTAGAAGGCGAATCTTGAACACCTGCAGAAACTTCGATGTTGACTTCACTCTCAGAATCTTTGGGTAAATCTTCACCAGATTTGTCTTCCCCAAGTTGATTCTCTTGATGTGGAATGTTAAGATCTTCTTCTTCATCACTTACATGATCATAGTCACTATCAGGCTCAGGGAGTCTTTCATCATCACTTATATTAAGAGGAGGAACAATAACCGGAGGAAGTGATTTTCTCAGAAGAATCTTATTGACAAGATTCTGACTTTTAGTGTGAGCTTGGCAAGCAATATTCTTCTCAGCATTCCTTCTATCAACCTCCATAAAATCTTGAAGAAACGAAAACCTCATTTCAGCTCGGTCACGAGAACAGCTGAGTGCAACTGAAAGATCTTTGGATATTTTTGTTTGCTTCGCACGTTCTTTGCGAACCTTGGCCAGATCAGATCTTAGCTGGGAGATGGTAGACTGGTGCGATTTTTCAGAATCTGCATGAAGAAATTCAGAGTTATAAAAGAGGAGAAGTTCTCGCAACGACAGAATTTAAGTAATAGCTAAAAAAGATAAGTAAATTAAGGCAGTCAGCTCCATGTGACTACCTTCCCTTTGAGAAATGAGATATTGAGCTACACCAAGACCATTATTCTTCATATTCTCCATAGCCTTATCAAAATCATCACCAACTAGACCTTTAAGATGAAGTCGAATTCTTTTTTCATCTAAAGCAAGAGAAGTTTTCTCTTTCATAAGAGCATCATGAGATCCTTTCAATTGGGAATACTCTTCTCGAAGTTGATTCATTTTCACTGTCAAATTTATCTTACTCTGAATAATCTTTTCGTTCTGAGCGGTTAATTTCTCTGAAGATTCATCATATTGTTTTTGTAATAAGCGAAGAGATTTTTTTTGTCTTCACAAACTTTTTGAAGAATAAGATATTGACGCGAAAACATCGTTTCTTTCTTCAGAAAAGAGCGTTTTCTTTGGAAAGACCCTGATTTTCATTTGATAAGGTTTGACGTCTCAAGTCAGCAATACCCAATAAATAAGATAGATAGGAAAATTGGGAATCCAATGTTTCGCATTGTTGAGACAAACAGACATTCTCATTTGTTAGATTTTCAATCTGGCAAGCGAATATGAGTATTCATTGTTTAGTTGAATTATATGATTCTGTAATTTCTCATTATCAGAGCGAGCATCTTCAACAGCAAATTGAAACTCATATAACTCCATAATGCGTTTCTGATTTAAATCTTAACGAGCATGCAAAGATATTCAAAAAACATAGATAGGAAAAGCATATTACAATAAGAGAAAAGTATAAAGGAAAAAAGAAGGACACCTCTTAGGTCTTGATTCCTCTTACGAAGATCATCAGATTCAAGAGTTGAGGTCTGAAGCTCTTCTCTCAATTTGTTAATTTCATTTCTTAGGATGGTGTTTTGATGAGAAAGTTCCATTATGGAACTATGGAATTCAAAATAGCCTTCAGCTAAAATCATGCGACGACGAGCTTCCTAAAAGGGGAATAAAAAAAGGGGGGAATAAATACGAAGTAATACAATGAGAATAAAAAAGATGTGCGAAAAATGTTTACCAGGACATCCAAAAGAATATGTACGCTTGGATCGATTTCAGAGAAGATTTCGCTCCTGGTTGGTTCATTGGGTGGAGAATCGCACACCAATTTCTTCAGGGCGCTACAGATGCGAAGCTTAAAGGGGTCATCATAAGATGAGAGAGCAGAGTCTATAAGCTCAGATAAAGCTTGAGAAGTGGAATTCATCTCTCCTAAAATATCCTTATCAATAGAAAGGGATTCTAGAGAAAGAGAAGAAAATTTAGAAAAAAGGGAAGAAGAGTCCGTTAATATGGGGGGAGATTTCCCCATTACTGAAGGAGAGGTAATTTTCGCAGAAGCAGAAGCAATGACATTTTCTATAGGTGCGAGAATATTCACAGACAAATGAATATTGACGAAGGTAGAAACAGTGTGGACCACAGGTGGTATAGATACTGAATGAGAAAAGGGAATGTTCTTCGCTACTTCATCAGTAGGAGCATTCTCCTGAGAAGCGATAGTCTCATTCGGAGAAGTAGTTTGTCACAGTGTGACAGTTAGGTGCTGTCTCTTTTGGGCTGCCATTAGTTATTTTGTGGGTGTAATTAGTCAATTCTTCTGTTAGTTATTGGGTGATTGTTGTCCACTCGATTTAGTCCACGCGTCTCTCATCAGCTGGGCAGAGTTAGGGTTATTTATTGGCTACTTATTGTGTAAGAGAGGCTTATGTTTTTATCATCTGAAATTTATGAAAACTATAACCTATTTGGCTGCGTTCTGTAAGAACCAGATTTGGCTCATTTTTTCACGGATTTGAGATTCTATCTTCATTTTTATCACTAATTCATCTTTCTGATTGTTAATTTGTTGTATAACCACAACAATTGGTATCAGAGCCGTTTCTATCCACTCCAAATTTCATCAATTTTTTTTTACAATGACAATCAAGGATGTAAATGATAAGGTTAAAGCCAATACCGCTGCAATTGCAAAACTACAAGAAAATTTCACTACCTTCTCTGCTGATCTCAACTCCAAGTTTGATTTACTTCTTCAGAAATTCGATTCAATTCCTGAACCAGCTAGTACTTCTCATACAGAACCTCAGGGAGATAATCGATTTCATCATCCACATCACCAGCCTATCAACATTATCGACTTCCTAAACTGGATTTTTCGAGATTTGATGGTGAGAATCCTAGAGCTTGGATACAGAAGAGTGAAAGATATTTCGAGTTGAATGATATTGAGGAGCACAAGAAAGTAAATATTGCTGCAATCTACCTTGAAGGTAAAGCTGAAACTTGGTTTCTGAATTTTCAAGTTAATGGACATAGAATTACTTGGGCCAGATCTTGCTATCCATTTGTGTGCTCGATTTGAAAACCCAGTTGAAGAAAATTTTGTTGGTAGCTTCAATAAACTAGTACAAAGTTCCTCTGTGGATGACTATTATGAGGAGTTTGAGATGCTCAAAACATTGATGTTGAAAATGAATCCTACCTTGAGTGAGGAATATTTTATTATGAGTTTCCTTAGTGAGTTGAAAGATGAAATTGGAAAAAATATTTCTATGTTCCATCCTAAAACCTTAGCAGATGCTTTTTCCCTTGCTAGATTAAAAGAACAGAAAATAGCCTTAGCAGCAGCTGCCACTAAGACATTTACTAGGTATTTCAACACTTCATTCAATTCAAATAGACAATACACTTATGGAAATTTTCCACCAAAACCAATTGTTACTTCTCCTAAATCTGCTCCCCTCACTCCTAAATCTTATCACAACCCTACCACCAAAATCATTTCATAGTCTTACCATTGGGGGGCTGTGACATTGTCCTTGGGGCAGACTGGCTCATAACTTTAGGTGATGTACTCTTTAACTTCTCTAAATTGTGTATTTCTTTCAAGTACAAGAACAAGAAAATTACACTACAAGGTACAACACCAACATCTTCATTGTCCATGATGAGCAGTGCTGAAGCCAAGAAATTTTTTGACTCAACTTCATATGGCTTGGTAGGTCATTTGAACTCCATATCTACCACTACACCCAACCCCACCCCTTCTAAAATACTTCCATTGCTTCAGGAGTTTGATGATATTTTTGCAGAGCCAACTCAGCTACCCCCTCAAAGGAATTTAGATCATAAAATACCTTTACAACCAAACTCAGTCCATGTGAATCAACGAGCTTATAAATGCCCATATATCCATAAAGATATAGTAGAACATCTTTTCAAGGAAATGCTTCACTTTGACATCATCCAACCTATCCATAGCCCCTTTGCATCTCCAATACTTCTTGTCAAGAAGAAAGGCAATACATGGAGATTCTATGTTGACTATAGGAACCTAAACAGCATTACAGTCAAAGACAAATTTCCCATACCCATTATTGAGGAGTTATTGGATGAATTGAATGGAGCTACTGTTTTTACAAGAATTGATTTGAGAGCTGGCTATCATCAAATCAGAGTGCATCTCTCAGACATTTTCAAAACAACTTTCAGAACACATCAGGGGCATTATGAGTTTAAAGTAATGCCCTTTGGCCTCACTAATACTCCAGCTACATTTCAAGCTTTAATGAATGAGGTATTTCAGCCTGCATTGAGGAAATTTATTCTGGTGTTTTTTGATGATATTTTGATCTATAGCAAGACTATGTATGAACATGTGGAGCATCTCAAGTATACCTTCTCATTACTTAGACAACATAAGCTGTATGCCAAGATGACTAAATGTTGTTTTGGCCAATCCTCTCTAGAGTATTTGGGTCATATCATCACAGCAGCAGGTGTTTGTGCTGATCCAAGCAAAATTGCTTGTATGCAATCTTGGCCAACACCATCCACCTTAAAGGAATTAAGAGGATTTCTTGGACTTACAGGATACTACAAGAAATTTGTCAAGAACTATGGAGAAATAAGTAAACCTCTCACTGATCTTCTCAAGAAAAATTCTTTTCTTTGGACTTCAGCTGCTACTACTGCTTTTGAGAACCTCAAGACTGCAATGAGTAACACTCCTGTGTTAGCTCTACCTAATTTTACAAAGCCATTTATAGTTCAGAGTTATGCTAGTGATGCTTGCATTGGAGCAGTTCTAATCCAAGAAGGAAGACCCATTGCTTACTTCAGCAAACCATTAGGCCCAAGAGCTGCCGCAATGTCCACTTATGAGAAAAAACTTCTGGCTATAGTTCTGGCTGTGCAAAGATGGAGACAATACCTACAGGGCACTAAATTCACTATTAAGACTGATCATCAAAGTCTCAAATATCTGCTGGAGAAAAAGATCACCACAACATTTCAACAAAAATGGTTAATCAAGCTCTTAGGATTTGATTATGTTATCTAGTACAAAAAGGGAGCTGAGAATACTGTTGTTGATGCTCTTTCTAGAAGACCTTCAGCTATTGCTTCTTGTCACTCCATTACCACTTCTACTCCAAATTGGGTCCATGATGTCACCAACAGCTACACCAATGACCCCAAGGCCAACCAACTAATATCTCAACTCCTCCTGAGTCCTGACAGTGCTCCACATTACACTTACACAGAAGGAATTTTGAGGTACAAAACTAAACTTTATATTGGCACTAGAGGCAATGTAATACAATCATTGTTAGAATCTCTACATGTTTCTGCACTTGGAGGCCATTCTGGAGTGCAAGGAACTATTTTTATTGGAAGGGCATACACAAAGACATAGTCTTTTTGTCTCTCACTGTGATGTATGCCAAAGAAATAAGAGTGACACAACCAATGCTGCAAGGCTACTTCAACCCCTATACCAGACCAACCATGGCAGCACATCACTATGGACTTCATATAAGGCTTGCCTGTCAGCAATAAAAAGAGTGTAATTATTGTCATTGTTGACAGACTCACCAAATATGCTCATTTTTAGCTCTTCAACACCCCTACACAGCAGCTTCAGTTGCTCATACCTTCTTCAATGAAGAGTTCAAATTACATGGTTTACCTTCATCCATTGTATCTGACAGAGACAAGGTCTTCACCAGCAATTTTTGGCAGGATCTGTTTAAGGCTTTGGGCACAACTCTCAACCTCAGCACTGCTTATCATCCCCAAACAGATAGTCAGACTGAGAGGGTCAATGCTTGCTTAGAAATTTATTTAAGATGTCTTACTGTCCATAAACCAGGCAAGTGGGGCCAATGGATAGCTCTTGCAGAATGGTGGTACAATACAAGTTTCCATACCAGCCTCAAGATGTCTCCATTTCAGGCACTGTATGGGTATGTGTCTCCACATCTTGCATTTCATGCTTCTGTCACCACTTCTGTAGATGTTGTTGAAACATATTTGAAGGAAAGAAATTCCTTACTAGATATTCTTAAGGAATCACTCCACACAGCTCAGGCCAGAATGAAGTTTTATGCAGATCAGTCTAGAAAAGACAGATCTTTTGAAGTTGGTGATCTGGTGTATCTAAAACTACAACCATACAGGCAAGCATCTCTATCCTTGAGAAAGAATTTCAAATTGTCCTCCAAATTCTATTGGCCTTTTCCAGTCTTGCAGAAAGTAGGACCAGTAGCTTACAGGTTGGAACTACCCTCCTATGCACGCATCCATCCAGTATTTCATGTGTCCCAACTGAAGAAACACATTGGCCTCAAGCACACTCTAGTTCCAACATTGCCTGTAGTTGACCATGAAGGAGCAATTATCATGATGCCTGAGAAGATTCTCCAAACCAGACAAGTTCTGCAGGGTGGCAGGTTGGTCAAGCAAGTTCTTCTACAATGGACAAACTCATCTCCAGAAAATACCACTTGGGAAGCTCTCTCTGATGTAAAGGCACATTATCCAAAATTCATCCTTGAGGACAAGGATTCTTTTGAGGGAGAGGCAATGTCATAGTGTGACAGTTAGGTTCTGTCTCTTTTGGGATGCCTTTAGTTATTCTGTGGGTGTAATTAGTCAATTCTACTGGCTAGCTATTGGGTGATTGTTTTCCACTCGATTTAGTCCATGCGTCTCTCATCAGCTGGACAGAGTTAGGGTTATTGATTGGTTATTTATTGTGTAAGAGAGGCTTATGTTTTTATCATCTGAAATATATGAAAACTAAAACCTATTTGTCTGCGTTCTCTAAGAACCATATTTGGCTCATTTCTTCACTGATTTGAGATTCTATCTTCATTTTTATCATTAATTCATATTTCTGATTGTTAATTTGTTGTATAACCACAACATAGTTGAACCCAAAGCAATAGGAGCAGTCAAGTCTTATGCAGGAGTATTGGCGCGAGAAGAAGCATCAACCTCTTGGCAATCGAAGTCAGGAATTAAGAGATTCTTGCTGAAGCATCAACCTCTTGTCATCTTAAGTTTCTTACCACCATCAATATCGCATTCGGACTCCTGCGAAATAACAAAGCAGATAAGAAACAGAGGCAACAATATTGTTTATACAAAAGATAGTATATCTTACTCCTTTGTTATGTGATGGCTTCCTCTTGAGAGATTCTTTGTCCTTCAAGCTTGAAGAAGAATTAGGGTTCGGAATTGTGAATTTGATACTCCTAGAAGAAGAATTTTTGTTGAAACAGAATAAGTATGGAGATTAATATGACGACAAATCGATAACATAAAGAAGATCAGACAAGTTCCAGCAAAAGATCAGATCATTTCTAGCAAAATATATAAACCTTTGATCAGGATCCATGGGAACAGCAACAAAATTTAAAAATAAAGCCTTGAAAGAATGATGGAGGAATCTGGAGAAGATAAAGATTTGCAGAGAATTTGCAGAGACAAGACGGGAAGATGAAATGGAGAAGCAAAGATTATCTCTCCTCAAATTTGGTTAATAAATAGATAAAAAAAAAGTGACCGGTTAAATTCGAACGTGCCGGTAAAAAGGGAGAAAATCAGTATGTGTAGACAGTTACACTCAAATCACAGAAACTTGTCGGCTGATAAGAATATGAAGAGGTGAATGAGTGCGGCATTGTAAATTGGAGTTTCTCATATCGCTCTCTTTCCAAAGAAACGACATGAGAAGAGGAAAAATGTAGATACTAATACCGCACATCTATTACGTATGCGAAGAAATGGTTCGATGAATGAGCGAAGACTATCGCATACAGTATATTTAAGATGACGCAACAGATGACGTCAGAAGAATCACGGGAAAAGTGTGATGATCGTGCGAAGTTATAGAGTATGTGCGAGAAGAGTCAGAGTAAGCGTGCGTTAATTACGCACGCCAGATCCGAAAATAAGGGTTTTAGTAGCTGTCATCCACTATGTAAAATCCCTATATAACGGATCTAGCGACCATGTAAAGGGAGAGATCTTTTTGAGAGCTTAGACTTGGAATTTAGGAGAGAGAAAAATATTGTTTGTTCTCCAAGTCAGAGTTCATCTCAAATCTTGTAACCATTTTGAAGATTTTATGAATGAATGTATGAATTTTAAGATAATTACTTGAGTTGATGTTAAGATTACATTAAGGGTGTGGTTGTAGGATTTCCTGCAACTACAACATCTATGCGGAGACAGATTACATGATGTGCTCAAATGACACATATTAGACGTCTGGCACTCAGTTAGGGGTAAGAAAATTTTAAAATATTGTGGGCCCTTTCATTTTGTGGCCTCAAGCGACGCTTTGCTCTCTTTAATTACAGGGCCGGCCCTGACATTAATCCTATGGTAAAATATTTTTATTTTTTTTTTGACAAAGAAAAGGTCAAATTTGATTAAAAATTAGACGTCACAATTAGACGTCACCAAAGTGGTGACAATAATACAAAAAAAGGGGTTAATTATTGTTATTGCCAACAACATCTTTCCAGTTACAAATAAGAGTGCTAAGAGAATAACCATCAAACAACTTAGCCGAAGATGCCCAATTATACATAGTGCATTTAACGAAGATGATTAGTTAGATTCTAATTTCTCCTTCTCCCACAATATAATCTGTCATTTTTCTCATTCCAAATTATCCACAAGACTGCAAAAGGTAACATTCTCCAAATTTCCTTAACCATAACTCTACTCTTCTTATTCGGCCATTCCCAAAGAGCGAGTGGCCCTGACAGAATTCGCAGAAGCTCAGTCTATACCAAAACTAGTGAAAAAATAATTCCACATCCTAACAATCTCTTTGTAATGCAAGAACAGATGCATATTAGTTTCTCGGTAAAAGATGTCTGATCAAGGAAATGTAGATGATGAAGACTGCCGAGATGGAGATGGAGATGGAGGAGATGGTAATGATGATTAGACTAGTTCCATACTTTTTGACTCGATAAATCTAAATTTTGCCCTTGTTAAACGCCAACTTCCTGATAAACTTCTCTTCTTTGAAGACAAAAGGGTTTGGTTGCTTGATTATCTGAGAGCGCTTAATTTTCTTTCTCTTGTAAGAATTTTAGGTTTTGCTTGTCATGACTCATTGACTGAACTATGACTTGTACCTACACTAGTTTTGTTGTAGGACAAAAATCAGTGAAGAAGGAGCTACTCAAGGGCTTCCATTCTCAATTTTTTACTATAATTAGACGTGTATCATCAGCTATCAACTACGGTAAATAAAAAAAAACCTCTCTGTGACTGATTGACTTTGACTCACTCCGGTCTTCGGGTGTTTCTTGACTCGTGGGTAGACTAATCTTGTGACTCCATTTTTTGGTTGGTTTGTCCCCCCAGCCAAAAATCTTGTAGACCGGTCTTTAACGTAACAAAAACGTTGCCAAATCAACTACAGCGTTGCAGAATGTTTTCATATGTAGGCCACTCAAGTGTTTTTAAGGTATTTTGTTGCAATCGTTAATGATGCTCAAAGTAGCTTGTTGTTTACTCTCTCTATCTGTCTTTTAATCATAAAAACTGCAAAACTACAAACATTGAAACAGCGTGTACTTCCCTTTTTTTGTTTTTCTTCTTTATTTTTTTCTTGTCAAGGACGACTCAAGGGTCCGAATATCCGTTCGTTGAAGACTCACGTACTTATATGCCAGTCAGTCTCGATGATAAATTTGAAGTCCTTAATAAGCCATGCATGCATGCATATAGTAGTAAGACCAAATATGTACGTAGAATTCTGTCTTCTTCATTCACTAGTACTCCCTCCGTCCTAAATTATTAGTCCGCTTTGACTAAGTCAAGATATTAAGGAGATCAAAAGAGTGTATAAAATTACCCCTATTAAATGGTATATTTTTACTAAAATTAATAGGAATATATGGAGTATGTAAGAAAAATACATTGGTAATTATAATATATATAGAAATATTTAAATAAAAGATTAAAATAAAAATCTTTATGGATTGATTTAGCAGTTTTGTTTCCTATTGATAAAAAAGATATCATTTAATATTTAGATTGGTGATATTTAAAATAATTTTATAATTGTAAAAGTTTGAAGGATATATTTGAGAGTTTGACTAAAAAATATGAATATAAACAGAAACTGAACAGTATTTTAGGACAGACGAAAATAGAATAGAGGAAAAAAAATTTAGGACAGAGGGAGTATATAAGAAGACAAAGAGAATAATAGCTAGAAGTTCATATTCTATCTTCCTCCCTCTCTTCTCTCTCAGGATAGCCAGAAACTGTAAGGATGGAATATTTTCGAAGATTTTGTAACATGATTCATGGATTGAAGCCTGTTTTGACAATGGTGCTAGTTCAGATAATATCAACTGGAATGACAATATCATACAAGTTGGCGATCAATGATGAAATGAATTTGAGGATACTAATTGCATATCGATCTATCTTTGCAACACTTTTTATCGCCCCCATTGCATTTTTTGTTGAAAGGTGCATAATTATACTTCTCTTTCCACTCTAACCAGATCAAGAATGAATTTTTGATATGGCTAAGCTCTTTTTCCCTCTCATTTATTTCCAAGTGTTGTGTTTTTCTTTGCAGGGGTGTCAGGCCAAAACTTACATGGACCATTCTCTTCCAATCTTTTCTCTGCGCGTTATTTGGGTAAAACTTTGCTTCATTTCACTTTCTTTTTCCAATGATATATAAAACTTTATAATTTCATATTCTGCTAAGCATCCTCTAGTTGTGGCTTTTCACGAAATTTGCATGTTTTTTTTTTCAGGTTTTCTTTGTCTCAAAATATGTACATAGAAAGTATGCATTTGACAAACGCAACCTTCCCTGCAGCAATGACCAATCTCATTCCCGGAATTACTTTTACATTGGCAGTTATTTTCAGGTTTCATTTATACTCAACACTTTCGAATGTTGCTATTTATTTATTTATACACTACACTTACACCTTAGTATGACCTTAGGCTAGAGAGTTTGCGTTTCAAGTCACTTGAAGGGAAACTAAAAGTCGGAGGCACGGTCTTTGGAATCGGAGGAGCTATGCTTTTAACTTTCTACAGAGGTGTTGAGCTTCCAATATGGTCCTCGGATCTTTTGCACATTCAACACCAGTTGAAACATGTGTCCGGAATAACACCTCTCGGGGCAATGCTTGCTGTCGGAAGTTGCGTATCATATTCCATTTGGCTCATTATTCAGGTAAATCTTTAGCATTTAGTAAATTTTTTTTTTTTTTACTTTTCAATTTCATGGTTGGTATCTCACATTTCTAAGTGCAAATGGTGACAGACGAAACTTAGCCAGAGTTACCCCTGTTACTACTCAAGCACAGCCTTGATAGTTTCTATGGCATCGATTCAATCCTCTGGCTTCGCTTTATGCACCGTTAGGGACTGGTCAGAATGGAAACTCGGATGGAATGTTCGCCTATTTTCAGCGATTTACTCGGTATATATGCATATTACTTTACGTATGCACCCACGTATCTTTACTGTATTATGAGATACTAATTTGACTTCATAACACTGCATTCAGGGCGTTGTCGCATCGGGTGTGATGATTACATTGATAGCTTGGTGTGTTAAAGTCAGAGGACCATTATTTGCTTCAGTTTTCAGCCCGCTTGGACTCGTGCTCGTAGCTCTCACTGGATCAGTCTTATTGAACGAAAAGCTGCACCTTGGATGGTATGTGTACTAATTATCAGTTATCACCTCAAGTTATTGGAAGGATAATGAAATTGATTGAAATTTTGCACAATGCAGTGTAATTGGTGGCGTGTTAATAGCTATTGGGTTATATTTTGTTTTGTGGGGAAAGGCAAGAGAGTTGAAGAGATTGGCAAGGCTTATGCCTGTGACAAATTCCACAGATTCAGAAGCACAAAGTGAAGCATCTACTTCCAATGCAAATGATGACAACAACCACGCTATGATCAAGAATGGAGAAGACAAAGATGACAACAACCTCGCTATGATCAAGAATGGAGAAGACGCGGTTTAGCATTTTAGACCGGATTAAACAAAATGATTTTGTATCTAGTAGTACTTAAAAAGTTTAGGGGAAATTGAACTTCTTTCATAGGTAGAAAAACAAAGAACATGAGAACACAAAATAATTTTTACTTTTATTATTTTTAGGTGAAACAACATATTTTTTACTGTTATTGTTTTTAGATGCAGTGCTTTCGGTTCTCAAAATGCACCCAACAATGGTCATCACTCTAAAAGCTAAAATAATGAATGAATCACGAAATCCCGTTTTAACACGGGGAAATATAACAAGGCTTGAACAACAGATTTATATTTTCAGTTACAGGCACAACACTTTCTGCACTTCACAAAAACATTCTTACCACTCTTCTGTAAATCAAAATAATGAATGGAAACACGGAACAAAATCTAAAGACTGTAGTATTACATATACATTACTCTCTAACTTTTCTTTTCTCGACTCATTCGGAACCCTCGTGACTCTTTCTATCACACAAAATTGTGTCAAGAGGGATGATATATATTTTTTCTTCTCATCTACATTATAACTTGGGACAATATCTAAAAACTTTCATTTATTTGCAATCCAACCCACAAGGTTCTAATATGAGACCATCTCTTTTTACGAATGGGTTCATCCGAACCCATACAAGTGTCAAAATGGAGGAAAGAATAATCGACCAAACTATAATAACGGTAGGCAGTTTATCCTGTTTCCCCATCACTCCCTTGAGGAATGGGTAGAGATGAACAATAACCCAGAACGCAAAGAATAGCTTACCGAACAGTGGACCCCATGAATCATATCCCGTGTTGATGGCATTTGAAATTCCTATAACTAACCCAAGTATATTGATGATCGATAACGTCAATGGAGGAAGCAATAAAGAAGTCCATTTGAATAGGTATAACTCTGAATATTCTCCATCATCTGCTCCTTTTGATGTTACAGTGAAGTTCGTGTTAACTCCAGCTAAAACCTTCAGTAAACCTTGAAAGAGAGCAAAAAGATGTGCAGAAACACCACCGATTACCCAGAACTGCTCATTCCTCCACCAGTCATCTATCCCAACACCTCCCCATTGCATTTCAAGGATGCCTGTTGCCGCTATAGTTATGAAGAGAACCATGAACACTATGCTGGCATAGCTGCTTATCTGTATGTGGAAAACAAGCATTTCAATATCAGCAATAATTTGGGTGAAGTGTCAAAGCTACGACAGAAACTAAAGTGTCAGTGCTGAAATGTACCTCGGGGATTATGAACTTGTTGGTGATGAGGCAGACTGCTGGTAAAGTACAGTAAGCAATCAAGGGAATGGATGTTAAGGGGTAGACCACTGAATTTATGTAGAAAAATCGTTCCAACGGCTTCAGGCCACATCCATAGCCGTACCAGAGTGGGCAGTGCTTGCTAAACAATATTTCTACCGATCCAAGGGCCCACCTACTGACCTGATGCAACCGATCTGAAAGGTTAATGGGGGCTGATCCTTTAAATGCTGGCCTCTTCGGAATGCAGTAAACAGACCTCCATCCATGGCAATGCATCTTGAAACCCGTCAGAATATCCTCAGTGACAGAACCATATATCCAGCCAACCTGTTTAAAAATCCAATTACAATAAGAAAAAACTTGGATACTAAATTGTAAAAAATTGATGGTGAAATAATGCTACATATGCCAGTTTTCTGGAAAACAAAACAATTTTCCAATAAATCATAAAGATCCAGTACATGTTTTCACACATGCAATTTTGTCGATCTTTCAGATTCATTATCTTACATAAGCAGTTGAAAAATGTGAGTATAGAACATGAAACTATCAGCACAAAGTGGCATTATAAGGTTGTTTACCTCTTTGCCCCACTCAGTTTTATCTTCATAACCACAGCTAATGACATGAATGGCCTCTTTCAAGAGAGAAGAAGAACTAGCATCGCATGCAAGTCCACCATTTTCTAGAAGAGCTGAAGCTATGAAAACTGGTGATTGCCCATATATTTTCTCAAACTTCAGTTGAGCAATCAGGTGAGACTTATCATTATCTAATCCTGCAATAAATTATAAAAAGGAACTTATAATTTGTGCCTGGAGATTTTGGTCCAGGTGTATTTGTAAACATTTTTTCTGTTTATTAATAAAATTTTTGCTTGCGTGAAGAAAATCTGAAAAAAGAAAAATTATCCGAAAACTTACCATCCATTCCTTCTTCTATACTTTCGAGCGCATGAATCTGCTTTGATGTTTCCCTAAGTTTCATTTTCTTTTTCTTCTCCTTCGGTTTGGTTTTCTTGTTTTTCCTTTTCGACCCAAAACAAAGACAACACCATTTTGGCAAACAGTTACATGATTTTCCAGGTGGTTTCTTCGTTACAGGGGCATCGTGTCCATACAATGCTTGCCTTCTGAAAACACACCCTGTTCCGACATAAATAGGACCCTGGATCCCATCAAGTCCTTTCATGTTGATCTGTATTTCAATGACCCAAATGACAAAACCAGAAGTTTAGGCATTTTAAGAAGTAACCACCAAAGAATTTGCACCAAGTAGTTACTCAAGAAGTGAGAGCTTACATCAAAAAACACAACATTGCGATTTGAGTATCTGTCATGTCGATCAATTCCAACAAATCTCTGAGGAAACTGAACGTAACAAATTTTCTTTCCTGATGTGGGGTCCATCATGAAGCACATGGCTTCTCTGAGTGCCTTACTGTTGTTAATATAATGATCACAGTCGACATTCAGAAGGTATGGAGCATTGGAAATGACTGCCGAAACTCTTACCTAAAAAACTCAGCCATATAGATAAGCAATACTAGAGAAGTAATTGAAAAATATATACTAGCAATGTTCAAACATCCAAAAAGAAACCCACCAAAGAGTTCATGGCCCCAGCTTTTTTATGGTGATCAAAGCCTGGTCTTTTCTCACGAGAAACATACACCAAACGAGGTAATGTGTCCCCTTCAACATCACAGACACCATTATGACCGAGGAAAACCTGGTTGTTTCAAGAAAATAGAATAGAAGAGCTGTCAGACTAGATTTTCCTTTTCTTGTTATATTGCATGGACAAAGTAAGAATATGTACTATGTAGGTATGTTTCTACTAAAACAGACACCGTTATAAGGAAAACATGGTTGTTTTTTTTGTGGACAAGTAATAGCATGTATATATGTTTTTCTTGAGATACATCTGTTAGCGGTACCTGGATCATTCCCGGATGGTCCCGAACGTTGTTACCAGGCCATGGTGTTCCATCCTGCATTGTCCAGCCATCCTCAGGGACCTTCTCCGCCATGGCAACCAATGCATTTATTCGAACTTTGAATTCCTCGTATTCTCTCTGAAATCAGAAAAAATATGCACAATCACAAACATATCCCACTTTTATATCAATTTATAAAGGACATCGGAAGAAAACAAGTAACTGTTCTACCACTTAGAGTGAATTATCAGGAAAAGGTTTCATAATTTAACAGCCACTAAATTTGTCTTTCAAATCCAACATGCCCACACCTCCTTTTGGTGGGCAGTTCTCTTTACATATACTTAGTATTAATATAAAAAGGGAACACTCCGTAAATTTGCTTCTAACCACAGCACCACACAAGAGGGAATGTTCTTAAATATCTAATAAAAAATTAGAGCTTTTTATCATATCAAACACCATCGCTTAGAATGGAAAACGAGACACTTTCATAGGTCCACATCCTATTTCCTAATTTTTATCCGTAAACTAAGTGCTCTTATCGAAGTAAGCTAGTAGAACGTAGAACTGTCAGAGAGTACAGAAATGTTACATTCTAAGGGACTATCATCTAAGTTTTTAATGTTATCCTTGTTTGTTTAGTAAATTACCTTCATTGCGCGCCTTTCTTTAACAAAAGCTGGATGAACCTTATCTTTCAAATAGTCAATTTTCTTCGAGAAGTACCACTCCGGAGCTCGAGGCTCAATATTAAACTTTTTGCAAAAAGGAACCCACTTCCTTGCAAACTCAGACGTCTCTGATAGAGCTTCAAATGTAAGCATGGCAGCTCCATCATCAGAGACATAACAAGCAACTTTTTCTACCGGATAATCAACGGCTAGGATGGATAGAACAGTATTTGCTGTGATAAGTGGCGGTTCTTTCAAAGGATCAACAGTACTCACAAACACATCAATGTTGGCCAGCTCACATGATTTTCCTTCCTTTTCATACCTGAAAACAGAGAATAGATTTGTGAGCTAAGGCAAAAGTCATCATCAAAATGAAAGCTATAATCGGATAATGTTGGACTTCATATACCTAAGTGACAACCGGTCAAGGTAAGTTTCTCTCTCAATAGGGCACCATTTGGGGAACTGATCAAGAATCCAAGAAACACCAAACCATATCTCGCAGATGACTGATGTCAACCATAACCCAAATGCTTCATCAACAGGGTGGAGAATTCTATAATGAAAAAAGACTCCAAGAACCACTATCCTGAATAAAATTATCAATCTGTAAGGATTGATCTTGCTTGAAGGAATAGATAATTTTCTTGAAAGTGGTTGTCTGCCTTCGTCCATCCTGAAATGACATACAGTTGCTTGTAAGCGAAAAAATAGAACAGAAATGCATAACGGCGTGAGTAGTAGATTGACAAGTTCGCAACAAGCCTCGGTGAATTAAAATGAAGTAAAACATGTACTTGGGATATATTCAAATTTTGTGTAGAGTATATCCGCATAATCAATGAAAATAGACAAAACTTAATCGAAATTACCGACAAGAGATCTATATCTATACATTATATGTGCGAAATGTGAGTTATTAGTAGTATGGCTGTGGTTAATGTGTTTGATTCTGTCTTTGAATGTTCCTACCAAGATATCTCATACTGGCAGCGACCAGAACAAGGTGACAAAGCAAACTATTTTTCCAACATATTCTAAGAAAAAAAGAGACATTCTTGCTTTTCTGAATTAGGGCCTGAAACTGATAAAAGAGGGAACACCTAGATTACTTTTTACAATGGAATCGTGTTTTTTACCCTGCTGTAAACGCCAATATGTATGCCATGCAAGTAGGAGTGTTGAAAAACAAAACCGACAATGTTAGTTATCAGATAATTCAGATTCCTTACATGTAATTCCAAAATAGATTACCGAAAGCATTTGAATACGTCACAAAGCAGAAACAGCCAAAAGAATTCACCTAACTTGCTAACAAATAACAAGTCTTCCTAATCTAGATGAATTAATCAAGAAGAAAAGTAATTCAAACCCCCTTTAAAATGATAGTCAAAAAAGGTAAAGTGTCAGAGTTTACACATACTTGGGCAAATCGGGATCGTCCCAGTCATCCTCATCATAGTTCCCATCGCCATTTACATTTTGGTGCTTAATAACATCGAGTTTATTATTCTGCCTTTTCTTCCACTCCTCAACACGCTCTTTCCATGCAACACTTCCATATCCATATAATGATGTGTCCTTTAAAGGATCCATTGATCTTGGTTGCACTGTGTCATTAATAAGCATCATAACACTAAATTATTGATTGCATACCATATAAACATAATGGAGTGTATGAAAGATGTATACAGCTAATAACATACTTGCACCAACTTACAAGATAAGGATGAATCAAGAGATGGGGTGGAATGAACCCGGTTGCCACCACCCAAAAATGCAGGAATAATAAGAGCATGATGTTCTGGTGAAACAAGAGCATCCTAATAAAGGAAGAAACAACCACCAATTAACATCAATTCACAAATAACAACTACAAAGGCAAATTGCATACTCAAATGATTAAATTTACCTCTTGATCATAAGTCAAAAGAGGAATGTCAGGGTTCAAAGACGAGGAAGCAATACTAGATGCACCAGCACTATTCCGATGTGCAGGCGCTATCTTAAGACGAGCAGATAGCTCTTGCTCTATGAGGTATTGCCCGTGGTAATAACCTAATTCGTTCTCCAAATCATCAACATCATCCTCATCTTCATCTCCTTCAACTCTCGGACTACCTTTGATACGATTATATCTAGTTTTACACTGTGGACAAGATTGACTACCTTCTCTTCTTTCATATTCATAGCAATTTCTACAAACAGGAAATGCACATTCATTACAGGCAACAAATAGCTCTCCTTCAGCAGTAATCTCTACTTCATCTCGACAAATTTCACATATTTGCCCACTCAATTCTTTCACATATTTAACCTGCAACCAAAAAAAATTACATGAAAAATTAAGTTTTACAAATCCAAAATTACATTAAAATTCACAGTAAAAACTGATTAAATCTCAAATTAATAAAAAAACCCTACCACAAATCAATAAAATCTCCTGAAAAATTACACAGACCCAGAACAATGTCTGTGAATCTTCATAAACTAAAACCTAATACCCCCATTATTAAAAATAGCTAACCTACAATACCCACTACTTCAATAATCAAAACCCCAAATCCATAGAAATGAGAGGGTAAAAAAAGGGGTATCCTCAAAAATGAAAAATTCAAAACCCCAAATGATTAGAAATGAGAAAGAAAGAAAAAGGGTATCCTGGAAATGAACATTAAAACACAAAAAGGAGTGAAGTTTAAAAGAGATTACTACTTACTTTTCCAATGTCATCAACATTTACATATATAAACTCATTCCTGTTATGTGAACCAGCAATAAGTTTACCTCCTGTAACCATCTTCTTCTTCTCCAAAAACCAATAAAACTTCAAAATCAAAACCCCACCTCCTCCTCAAAAACCCAATCTCTTTTCCATTTACAATTATTCACACCACCAAAATCACCATAAATAAATAAATCAAAAAATAAATAAATACAACCCTCCCTTTTCCTCCTCTTCTTCTCGTCTTCACTTTCACTTTCAGTTTCACCCTACACTACCAGTTTCTCCCACTCAAATAAAAAAATCTGTAACTCCACAAAACAAGACAAATTGGGAAAAAAAATAATGGAATAAAGAGAATCAGGAATGGGTCTCTGTTTCTATTTCTGTTTCATTCAAAGAAAGAAGAAGAAGAAACCAAAATCAAAGAACAGATGGATCAAAAACTCTGCAAAATCAAAGCCTGTTGTCAATCTTTTGTAAGTTTCAGTTTTGGTAGAATCATTGACACGTTTTCAACAAAAATCTAGATGTGTTGATCAACAGCAGCAGCAGAGATTTATCCACACACAACACAGAGAGAGAGAGAGAGAGAGAAAGAATCTTAATACAGCATTGAAACTCAAACGCGTTAAAAACCCAACAGAGAGAAAAACAGGGTTCAGTAAGACCAAGAGTTATATATATCAGTTCACTTATCAACGGCCAAGATGTGATGCATTGATCGGATAGGACCCATAATCGACGGTGGTGAAGTGGTGTTAAGGAATGTAGGCCCCACGGTTTTAACACTTCAATGGCCGTTGTCTCGCTCTCTCTTGATTGGGGTAGTTTGGGGAATTCCTAAGGTTTTACTCGTTTTTCTGCATATCACGGGTTTGGTGGAAAGAACTCGCAATTTCTCGTGTGAAAAAATGACTTTTGGTGTGAAAACTTTTGTAATGACAATAATGGCCTTGGAAAGATGTTCAAGGTAAAGCGACCTTTGCCGTGCCGTGGACCACAGCCTCGAAAAGGGGAGTTATAGTTATGCACTTTTTTCTTTCCGGTGATTCAATCAAGTCCAAAGTCATCACAGGTGAGAACTTTGTCATGACAATAATGGCCTTCGAAATTGTTTTGCAGATGCTCGACGGTGAGAAACAGTTGATGGCGTGTAGAGTCGTAGACTCCACTCCAGTGATGAAACTAGATTCACAAACAGCAGCATATGCCTTTCATCCAATTTTTCTTCTTGTACCCACAAAGAATAAAATAAACAAACTATACGAGGACAGGTTTAAGTAAGATCAGGTAGAAGAACCCACCGGATGATCTTTATTTGTATCAGCCGCACATGCATTTTAATTATAAACCAATATTCGCAAGAGCATGGGTACGCTATCTACTGAGGAATGAGGATAATACATTCTCCTAATTAACAACATTATTATAAGAGAATGCAGGAACTATTGAATAATCCTCTTAAATTTATAGATTAATATTAACCATATAGATGTCACTACAATTCTGTTTTGGAATACTCATATCACATGCATTAGTCTTTTTTATTTGGATGGAAAAGTTATATTATATTATAAAGCTAGCAATTATAGTACAATACGTTTACGGTTTCATTCTTATCGAATTCAATGGAATAGACGCTGAATTTGTGATTCTTTGCTGCAATTGTGCAAGTATACGTTGAAGAATTTTTTATCCTTATTTCCTTAGCAATGTAGTCCGTCGTAGAATTATATTTTCGGTTTGTGTACTTCACCAAAGCTTGTGGTAATTCTCCCAAAATTATCTTGGTTTCATGTAAAGTGTTATCCGCGGTTCAAAGGGCTCATATGCTTACGTTGTTGATGGTGTCTGCCAAAGCTTTGCAGCCGGTGAATATGGAGACACTTGACATAATGTTCTCCCTTAACCATGTTGATGCTTTTAACAAGGCTTTTGTTTCCGCGTGAAAAGTTGAAGTAGCCCATTCTGATCTCGCGGATTTATGCATGAAAGTCTCGTGATCCATTGAGTAAAGTAAAAAACTGTAACCCATCGAGGAATCTTCCTCCCTAAAGGATGCATCAATAAAGATTATTCGGTTTGTTCTTATGTGGGACTAGTTATTCCTAACTAGAGTTCCTTTCTTTAGGGGTAATTTCCTTGTGGATAACTTTAGAAGGAGTAGAGTTCAAGTATCTATTAATCTGGTTGATTAAGTTTATTGACTCTATATTGGTTTTTTCGAAGACAACCAAGCATCTATATTTCTAGATGAACCATAGGATTGTGGTTACTTTTTCCGAATACTGGGCAAAATCTAGTTTCGATAACCAACCTCTAACCCCAAGCATTAGTCGAGTTTGTGCTACTCTTGGTATTAATGACTTCTAAAAAGAAACCGAACCATATATAGCTCTCGTAAAAGGAAAAAATTTGAAAAGATGTTGTTCAGTTTCCTGCTCCTGAGAATCACACATCTGATAATAATGAGGGTTTATAGCTGAATAGTGGGCTCCAAACCTGGAAAAAGTGGGGAGTGCTTTTTGCGATAATTTCTAAATAAATAATCTTATCTTTGGGATTTCTTGTATTTTTCATTTTTTTCCCAAGAAAAGTTCGTTAAATTATCATTTTCTTGATCTTGGTTTACCAGAAAGTTGTAGATATTCTTTGCAGTGGAATTTACTGAATGATGATGATTCCATCTGATTGTGTCTTGATCTTGACTCTTTGGCATTATAGCTTGAATTTTTGTTATGACGTCTGGACAAAAGTATTTGTCCAGTTTTTCTTGATCCCATGTATTTTCTTCTATTATCAGCTCCTAGACCATTTTTGGTGACGGTTCTTGTACACTGGTTGGTTGAGTAATTATATCAGCATTAGATATCCAATGGTCCTCCCAAATTTTTATAGAGGCTCCGTTTTTTACTTGTCGGGCAAAAATACCCTTAATTAGGTTTAAACCTTGTTGTATATACTCGTCCATATCCATGATATATAAGAAGATTTATAAGAATCTAGGGGGAGCTTGGGTAGTATTTAGCTGCTAGGAGTTGGATCCAAAGTTGATCACGATCCGTGATTATCCTATTTACAAGTTTTGTGAGGAGAGCTATATTGAAACGGTGTGGATTTTTAATCTTAGGCGTCCTTGAGAAATAGGCTTGCACATATTGGTCCAAGCTATAATGTATCCTCCACTGCTCTTGGTCTTATCCTTATTCCACCAGAAATTTCTTTGGATTCTATCCATTTGACGAGAGTTTCTTTTGTTAATGCAGGGATTTGCATTAGGTATATGGGGTAAGCTTGAATAACTAATTTTATTAGCAGTGTCCCATCTGCTTGAGAACGTAGTTTGATTTCCATCCTTGAAAGGTAGCATAGTACTTGTGGAAGAGAGGTTCGAAATTATCTTTCCTGTTCTTGTCGAAGAAAAGAGGGGTGCCAAGATATCTATCATTTTTTTCGTTCACGAGACTTTTAGGATTTTTTCGATGAGTTCCCCATGTTTTGGATGAATGCGTGGGATGAAGTAGATCCTAGATTTTTGAAGATTAACCATTTGCCTAGTAACTAATTTGCCGAATCTTTATAAAATGTCTAGAAGATTTTTGCTTCCCCTAAATCGGCTTTTCCGAAAAGAAAACAATCATCGACAAAGGAAAGGTGAGAAATATCCGCGACATATTTATTTATTTTAAACCCTGATATTTTTTTATCCGATATCGGTTTTTTTTTTTAGCTAGATATGAATTCCATACAAATTAGGAATAGGTAGTGAGATGGCGAATTACTTTGTCTTAGGCTAATCCTATGGGTGATAATCTAGCAGCTAGATTAGCAATCCACGTCATCTAGGGAAACCTCCTAAGTCCTATGGGAGTGCTAATATAGAAGCTAGATTAGCATTCCACGTCATCTGGGACCATTGTCCAGCGTTGTTTGGTTCAGCGCCAGCGTTGTTTGGTTCAGCGCTCTAAATCTCAGCCGTTAGATCAGAAAAATAATCTCCCAACGCTGAACCGGTTCAATCTCGCTGCTAGTTCAACTGCGAGCAAATGCTGGGAGAGAGAACTAGTGTTAACAAATAGGCCACATTTTTTTTTAAACTGTAACTTTTTTCTGCTAATCTAGCAGCTCAATCTAACCCATAAGACTTAGACTTAATCCGCTCGATGTTGAAAAAGTCGGCCTTGGATAACCGTTTAGAAGGATGGAGAAGGATGTTGTCGAAATACATTGCATTATAAGATCTACCCAAGCGTCACTAAATCCAAATGTTATTAGAGACGATTTAATGAATTTCACTCCACTGTATCAAAAGCTTTTTGATAGATTTAACTTTAGCGGAAGATGAAACTTTTTACCTTTAGAAATTTTCATGGAGCGGATGAGTTTGTGGGCAATGATGATGTAATTAGTGATTTTTCTCCCTGGAAGGAAAGTTGATTGATAAGGGGATATTGAATTATTCAGGATGGGCTTTAACATGTTTACTAGGATCTTGGATATGATCTTATAGATTGTATTATTTAGGTTGATGGTTCGGAAGTCAACTGAAGTTTGTAGGGTGGATATATTTGGGATAAGTAAGAGCGGCTAAACTCCGGAATAAGTATTGCGGATTTAAAGAAATCCCAATTAGCTTTGAAGAAACCTGGTTGAAACCCATCAGGCCCAGGGGAGGCCCCACTGAGTCATGTTAGCAATGGTATTTCAAATTTTTTCTTTTAATGGAATTTCAATAAGAGATATATTTTCAGATTCTGAAATGCAAGGTTTAATAATATCTGAAATGTCGCTCTCAAGGTTATTATCTTGAGAAGTGCTTATTTGCGAGAAGTGGTTCACTGGAAGAGCATTTATTTGATCCCTATCCGAGATCCAGAGCCCAAAAGGTTCTCTAAGGGAGTGAATATCATTGATCCTTTTCCTATTGGAAGATGAGCCATGGAGGTATTCCATATTCTAGTCATATTCTTCAAAGAACTTATCCCTTGATATGTAGTAATCATTTCTGACTTCATACCATTTTCCTAGACATCTTGGAGTTGTTTTAATTTTTCAATATTGGTAAAGATATTTCCTACTCTATAGATGACCAATATTTTATTATTTAGGAATTTTATGCTTTGTGGATATTTTTGAAAACATTTGAATTCCAGTGAGCTAGATTCGATGATATGAGTCTAAGATCTAAAGAAAAATCTATATCTGAGGAATTATTTAAGTGAAGTTTCCAAGAGGGTGCGACTACCGAGAATACAGTTGGATGTGTTAACCAGAATCTAGTATATCTGAAATGGTTTTTGTAATTTTTGCTTTTCTGGGTTTGAATCAAATAGTAAAGGTGTGTGGTCTAATCTTATTTTCGTTAGGTGGCTTACTTTTGTATCCGGGAAATTATAGACCCATTGGTAAGAGATTAATGCTCTATCAATTCTTTCGCAAATATTTGCATCTCCTTTTCTGTTGTTTGACCACGTGACTTCGTATTCACCATCTTGTAATCCTAGGGAATAAATTATTGTGGGAATGTTATATATGCCCCTACAATCCATGGGCTTAGCACAAATACCCTTATCCATTATGTATATACCCCTCACCTTCCACAAGTAAATAAAAAATAATTTTATTCCAGTTTTACCCATTAAACCAGATTAAGTTTATTTTGGTTTCCATTTCAGATCTCAAAACTCCGCCTCTCTTATGTTTCAGCCACCTCTTCCCTTCCCTTCGCCGCTGCCAATATCACCACCACAAAAATCGATCGAACAAAACTCCACCACCATCATCTCCATCGCCGCCACCAGCACCAAAACCATTTCGAATAGAACAACCAGTTCTCTTATCTTAGGAGATGCAGAAATCAATATCAGTTGAAGATTTAGGAGATGAATATGGTTTTAGATCTCAATTTCTGGTAATTTTCGGTTCAGATTTGTTTTTAAGATGGGTTCCGATGATTGAGTCTCGTTGTTGATGAAGGGGATATGAGATTGTGGCCGGGAATCGATGACGAGAAGAAATTGTGAATCTGTAATGGAAATGGAAACCAGGGTTTGAGTTGTTGTTTGAGCTCATGGAAGAGATGGTTGCGGTTGTTGTTAGAAATGGAATTCGAATTTATGAATATCTAGGGTTGGATTCTGATGTCGAGAATTGAATTGAACAGTGGAAATTGGAATTGAGGTGTTGTTTAGTGGATGTAATGGTGAAGCTGAAGGCTCGGAGCAGATGACATTGGATTTTGACACTCAGTGTTGGTGAAACTGGGAATCTGCAAGTTGTTGATTGATTGAAGGGGGAATTTGTGTTTGTTGTTATAGATGGCTAGGTCAAGAATGCAACAGTGGAGGATCTGGTGGTACTAATGGAATTGAAATGTTTATGCAGTGGTTGTATGTGAGATTGCATGTGGTTGTTGGTAGTGCCGTAATTGGAATCTGGTGGTTGGGTAACCGAGGAGAATGGGTGTTGCAGGAACAAAAGATGGTTGTAGATTGTTGAAGTTGCAATGGGTTGTATAAAGTGCAGTGACATTGGCTTAAGGCTATGTTGGTGTTGCAGTTACATTGGTTGAGTGCTGAGTGGGGAGAGCTAATGCTGCTGCTATTGATTGAGGTACTGACATGGGTTTCATTTAACTTCCAAGGAAGAGTGTCGAATTCACCATGATGCATCGTGCACTTGAAGAAAAGGTGTTGCAGCCAAGGATTGTGTTGCACTGTGTATGTGTTGCAGCCAAGGAGTTGCACCGTGTATGTGTTGCAGTTGTGCACTTGAAGAAAAGGTGCAGTTGGAATAGTGGTTCAAGGAATGTATTTCTTGAAGATAACTTCATGTCGTTGGACACAACTTCTGCTAGTTGCCTCTAAATTTGGAGACAACTTGAACTAGTTGCCTCCATATACGGAGACAACTTTGGCCAGTGACCTCCATATACCTACATATAAGGAGATAACTATGGAGCTAGTACAGTTACAGATGAGCTGATGGAAGGAGTTGTTTGTGCTATGTTGATGTTGATTGGAATGATGATGCCATGGAGATTAGAAGGCATAATATAAGAAGACAATTAAGAAGATGGTTGTGTTGTTGATACTTATGTTTTGAAGTCAAAAGAATAGATGCATGCTTAGGAAGTTGATTAGGGACTGAATATGTATCCAGGCAGTGAAGAGCAGAACAAGGAGTTGTTGCTGCTTGTGTGTTGCTGATGGTGTTTGAGTAAGGGATATGGAAGTGATTACAGCCGTTGGCTCATGTTGCAAGTGTTTGTAGATGGTTGTGGTAATGGAGTTGTTGCAGGTAGACTTTGGTGAATATGCGAGTCTGCTTATTGGGTTTGCAATTGAAGATGTGGGTCTGCTTACTGGTGATGATAGTGCAGCTGTTACTGGTGGTGATAGTGCAGTTGCACTGAGCTAGAAGTGTAGGTTGTAAATGAATTGATGATAGTGCAGTTGCACTGAGACAACTTGTGATAGTTGCCTCCATATTTGGAGACAACTTAGGCTAGTTGCTTTCACTTTTGAAAACAACTTTGTGCTAGTTGCCTTCACTTTTGAAGACAACTTGAGCTAGTTGCCTCAGATTCGGAGACAACTTGAGTTAGTTGGATCCATTTTGTTTTGCAACTTGTTTCTGTACACTATTTGTTGGAGACAATTTGAGCTAGTTGCCTCCGATATGGACACAACTTCAGCAAGTTGACTCCACATGACGGTGGTAGTTGGCGGCGGTGATGGTGGTTGATGGCGGCGGTGGGTGGCGGATACGAGGAAAGTGGTGGTGGTCGGCGGTGGTGGTGGTGGCTGATGGTCGGCTGTGGTGGTGGCTGATGGTCGGCAGTGGCGGAAAGTGGTGGTTGGCGGCGGCAATGGCGGAAAGTGGCGGCGATTGGCGGTGGCAGAAAAAGGTGGTGGTCGGCGGCGGCGGTTAGGCCTGTCAATGGATACCGATTTTCCGTTAGCCGATACCGATAATCCGTTAGCCGTTACCGCTACCGTCCGACATAGCGGTAAACGGATATCCGATACCGATAAGTTAACGGATAATCCCTTCTTAACGTAACGGTAGTGGAACCGTGCATTTCCGTTAGGTTTAGTTCCGTTATCCGCTAACGTGCGTATTGCACGTGTAAATTTTTTCACTTGTGTTGTGTTTGTGTATCGTCGAAAATGGAGATGGAGTCATGGAGATGTCTTTTTCTTTTCAAAAAACATGATTTTTTCTTTTGCTAGAAGCCTAGAACATCTGAATATTTGTATGTCTGTTTTTGTGTGTGTGTGGCATGGATTTAGAACCTGTTTTGTTGGATTTAATAGCTGATATGTGTTTTTAGCCTATTTTCTGTTTGTACCGGATGGTAACGGATAAATATCCGTTATCCGGTAAATCCAACGTAACGGCAACGTTTTTGATTTTCCTATTTCCGCCGGAACTTAACGGTTAACGGATATCCGCTAATTTTTAATGGCAGCGGCAGCGGAAGAGACAATATCTGTTACGTTAACATTCATTGACAGCCCTACCGGTGGTGGTGGTGGTTGGTGAATGGCGGTGGCGGAAAGTGGTGGTGGTTGACGGTGGTGGACAGTAATAGTGAGCAGTAGAGTTCTTTTTTTTTTTTTTTTTAAATAGTTTAGTGGTAATGGTTTGTATGTACATTATATAAAAGAGGATATTTTAGTAATGTATTAAGCTTAGGGGTGTTTGTAAAGTTCATAGGGATATTTTTACAAAAGTCTCATAATAGGGATATTTAGATAATGTTCCCTAAATTATTTGGATAATTAAGGAATTGCTGCTTGAGTTTGCTTTATTTCCACCTTATTTTTCTTCCTGTTATAGAATGACATTTGGATCCCCTATTAGAAGCCAAAGCTTATTGATCTGTATAACAATTTTTGAAAATGTCTCTGTGTAATTTTAGGATATATGATTATTTATATCCCATTCGGCCAACCACTGTCGTATATTGAGTGTTACACTTTCTGCAAAATAATCTTATAATATGCTAAAAATATTAACTGTAGATTTTATCTTTTTAAATGGTACGTGTATCTCTTCTTCTTTAATTTTTTTTATCGATTTATGGAAACCGAAGAATAATAAACCGAATTGATTAAGCCCAGTCTTGAACCGAACCAAATTTAACTAATGATAACAACGATTTTCAAAGTAGCTGCAATTTCGGTTTAAGTTGAGTTGAAAAAAACCGAACCAATTAGGAGACTGCCATAATTTTAGGCTTGGGAGAGTTCTAGTTACAGTATTATGAACTTAAAAATTAATGTGCACAAATAAGTGACAACTTTGATAAAAACTTTAAAATTGAAAAAACTCTATCGTGTTTCCGATTTCCTAAATCGGTTTTTTAATTACATGTACTCAGACTTGTCTTTTTTTTCGAAAAAAAAAAATGCAAATGCGGGAAGCCAGTAAGTTGGGCAATGCGATGCTTCAAAAATAGAATAACGAAAGTTTGGCGAATATATTCGTGTATGTGTCCGTTGTTCATGGCATCATGCAGCTGGACCATAGCCCTGGCTATCATAGATTAACCTGGCTTAATTAAATTGCTTGTCGAAGTTATTTTTTATTAAGCTATCGTAGTGATTTGACGTATGCTTTTGAATACCTCTATCATCGTCATTATTACTACTAAAGCAGGTCAGCACTGATTGATTTTGTAATGATGAACATGCTCTCTAGCTAGAAAAAGACCGTAACGTGGCACAAATATGCTGCTAGATGAAAGATTATCCTTCAACACTGGTTAATCCATCGATTATAATTATCTCAACTACTACTGATCAGAGCCGGCACTTTGTCTGCCTTGGAAGACTACACTCGATCGAGTTCTCCCAACCTTTTCCGCAACGTATAACGTCTCTGATCGACACTGATAGAATATAGTAGTAATTAAAAACTAAAAAACATACTTTAACGTACCCGTGATAAATGTGGCTGAAATTTATCTCCCTTCCTCCGGCATCAAACATGCCGATAATTTCCTCAAATTTGATTCCACACGGCAAGTATGTTACCCAGCGAATTTATCACGAGAAAATGTGAAAATCACAGGAAGAATTGGGATATATCTGTACGCAGCTGGCAAGGGTTGTCCTGTAAGGAAAGAAAAGAAATCCCGTCAAATCAGAAAGTGTTTTTATGGAGTAAGATACATACGGACCATCCGTACACTCCTGTTGTCTTCTTCTCATGTACGACTTCAGATGACAGCTCAGCAGTCAGGAGGGTAGGTACGGCATCTTAATTGTTGTTCAAGTCAAACCTAGTTAATTCCACTGTGACAAGAAAAGGCGGGAATTATGACCTGACCAACAGTGAAATTTTGGTAGCAGTTGCGGGAAAAATGCATCTATTCAATAACTACTGGCTGGCTGAGGATAGGTGTTGCCAGGAAACAGGAGGAGTGAATGGCAACCCAGCTTTGACATATGATGCTGGGTTGCGTCTATTTTTAGTTGGGTTTAACGCCGTTGCGTGTGACTACAAGCACACATGGTTGGTATGGTTCGACCAAGGCAAACACAAATGTGAAGAAAAGAGAAAAATAAAAAGCATTTGTGGCTGCTGGGATTCGAGCCCAGGTCTCCACGGCCACAACGTGGAATTCTTACCACTAAACTACAGCCACATTGCTGCGGAGTGAGTTATCAATTAGTCTAGAGTAATTATCAGAAATGTACTTATTTCTCAACAGCTTTTAAGGCATTCAAGGTATATAAAATCATCTCTGCAGACTTGGACAAAATGAAATTGTCTTCGAGCACAACGACACAAATCATCTTTGGTAGAATAGAACATGGGGAAAAGCTTCCTTCCAAGACAAATATTAACAAAGAATGCCACAAGTAACAACTAACTAACAAGAAGAACTCTCTTTTTTTTTTTCGTTTTAGTCGTAATATGGTGGACGTCTTTTCATGATAACCACTAATTTGTTCTCAAAAGAAGAAGAGAACACCAGTTTTGTGCATATTGAGGAAAGTTGCGTGTGTCTCTCATGTGATGTGAAGAGTATGATAATAATTAACTTAGTGGATTACTTTTTCTTGATTGACAACAAATTAACAATCAACAGCTGTGGATTATGAACTCTAAATCTTCTTAGAAGTGGTCGGTTCTTCCTCTTTCCTTTTCTGTGGGTATAAGAAGAGATTTACATGAAAGAAAAAAAGAAGGAAAAAGAAACCTACAATCTCTTTACGTCATGTTAAATCTTGTTTGATGCAATGTACGTAGGTAGTAAGTTTCTTCTCTTAGTGCACAGGAGGAAAAAAGACAATTGCAATTACATAGGGCACCAGATCTCATATAAAAGAAATAATTTTTTTTAGCTTTGTTTTTTTATTTTTTTTCTTCAAAGAGGTGAACTCCTTCGACTATATTGATAATAGTCCTCCAATTTAAAATCAGCAACGGTTACATGACTGACCAAAAGGTTACCAAAGATTACAAGAATTTCAAACAACAGTAAATACAATCACAGGCTTAACACATACCAACAAAGTTGCAAACGAAATCAACACCTCCTGTTAAACTGGTACTCTTATTAGGCCATGTCCAATAAGAGCAGTTCCTATGGCAATGGCCAAACTCTAAAGTTTGTTCAGCCAGGTGGATGGCCATACTGAGTTTCCCACTATGGGTAACCGTAGGGCGCCCTGATAATAGACGCGAGATGTAATAGTGGACGCTGGAGATTGAATACTAGACGCGGGCAGTTGAGTGGGTGTCGCTGGAGTTCGGCACGTGGACGCGCGTCTACAAAGT
This sequence comes from Papaver somniferum, assembly GCF_003573695.1. Lineage (NCBI taxonomy): Eukaryota > Viridiplantae > Streptophyta > Magnoliopsida > Ranunculales > Papaveraceae > Papaver > Papaver somniferum. The sequence continues at coordinate 39,462,130 of NC_039358.1, forward strand.
AGTTGCTGGCGCTCGGGATGTGGACGCAGGCGTTCTTCTCAATGTCCCCAACGGTTAAGCACCAAACAGCTAAATTCCAACGTTCAAAACTCCCACCCTATAAATTCCCCAATCTTTCATTTTCATTCACCACACTTCAATTTCCTTCTTTTTCTTCTTTCATTTTCACTTCTTCTAAAACTCTTCTAAGATCAAAAATTTCGATTACGATATGAACACAGTGAGAAAAGCGATTGGTTTAAAGAAGAAAAGAGATCGAAAAGGCGAACCGGTACCGTTGCTCGAGAGCCAGCGCCGAATGACCCACCTTGCGACAGATTGTTGTAATTTTTTAATTCTGCTTAGTTTTAGTTTTACTTTGTAGTTTTAATTTTAAATGTACGAGAATCTTTAATTAAATAAAATTACATATTTTAAAATTACGCGTGTTTACATTGGCTTCACTAAATTGGATCAACATGTTTCTCAGCCGTTGGATCAATAGCTCTTGCTGAAAACGCGCGGCTGCCTGGAGTTTGCTGGCGCTCGAGTGGTGGACTCCAGCGTTTGACTGGACAACTCGCGTCTTTGAGGAGGTTGCTGGCGCTCGAGTTTTGGACGCTGGAGTTGCGGTGGATGACTCGCGTCATCACAATAGACGCGGGTCTATTGTAGCATCTCAATGTACAAATGAAAATATTAGTTCCCATGACGCTTTCCACGTATTAAAAATCCCTTGACACGTCCGATTTTAGGGAATTTATACTCCCCTCGTTAGACTTGGCCGTAGCAGAAATACATTGACCAATGCAATGCTCGAAACAAAACAACAACAAAAGGTGGCTCATGTAATTGTGTAATGTTTACGTGAATGTTATGGGATTATTAATTATACGATGCCATAGCCTTAGGCATAGAGTGTAACCTGGCTTATTTAAATTGTAATTAAACTTATCATATTATTGTTGTGATTTGACGTATGCATTTGAATACCTATGACCATCATTACCATTTAGTAGCTTAGTCTACCATTAATGATGATAATGCCCTAGAAAGATATGATATAATCCTTACGTGGCAGTATAGATCTGCTGGATTAAAGGTTAATCAACTGCACTTAATCTCCTCAACCAACGCCACTTTGTTTATTATATCTTGAAAGACTACACGATACGACTTCCCCTTTTTCAGCAAGCCCCCAAGTATATAAGTATAATATAACAAGTGTAGGAAACATACTCCAACCGGCCGTGATAAATGAGGGCAACCAGAAAAATGTCCCCGGCGTTCCCACTCAGACAACTGACAAGCATTATATCACGAGAAAGAGTGGAGTGGAGGGAGTCTACATAAATATGTGAAAATCACATGATGCAGCTGGAAGAAGTTGTCTATAAGGAAACAAATCTCATTCCCAGACACCAAATCAAATCAAAAAGTGTGTTTATGGAGTGAGAGTGACACATACGGATTGGCCGTCTAGATCTAGAATAATAGATATAGCACGAGATAGATACATCCGTGTGTCACCGCAGGGTTTGTATCTTTTTGGAGGGTAGTTTCGGTAACTATATGTTCAAGTCTGTATTCTTTAACTTTTACAAAACTTGAAGAAAAGGCGGGGGAACCATGACGTCCGACAGTGTCTCTCAGAAAAAATTTCGTTATGCTTTTGAAAAATAGATTCATCTACCACAAACAGTAATTATGACCTAATCTGAAATTGCCAGGGATAAGGTAGGAAAAGAAAATCCCAAAATAGATAGGTTTGTGGCTGATTCGAGCCCAGGTCTCCACGACCACAGCGTGGAATTCTTACGACTAAACTACAGCCACAGATAAATTAATAAGGCATAATTAATCGCAAAACTAAGCTCTCTCAAGCAAGGTATGAGTTCTACGGAGTCCGGACTTCTACAAAATGCAGCAGAATCATACAACTGTGGATGTTGAGTTAAATTTCTTAAAGCTGGTGGGTTCTTTTTGTAGGTTTGATAAGGGTTACAAAACTTACCCGAAATAAGCATAAAGCTATATTATATATGATGTCTCCGTCTCAGATTAAATCTTGCTTCTTTTGTTGCTGAGCTAATTGCATACTTAAATCCCATGATTGGTTGGACTCTCACTTTCAAGTTTCAACCCATGTCCTCTTTTTGTAATGCTAGCAGGCACTTCACTTTGATAACTTGATTGGAAAACTAATTTTCTTCATGAACTGGTCTTGGACCTTGTTGGCCCGTTGCCACTTTATTCACATCTCTTCCTCTCATCGTCTCATGTGAATCTAAGCTTGAACCCTCCATCTCTCTGGCTATCAGGCAGTGCTAATCCAATGATCAATATTGTTGGTTCTTTTTGGTCGGTTCTAGGTTATGTTTCATTGTAGCCGTGAGAAATGTTTATACACATGGCAACCATCTGAGTTACGTGTCACATACAGATGAGTGAGGTGTCATCCGTCTCAGGTGCCACACGGCTTTGGAATGATCGCTATAACTATCAGAGAAAGGCCCTTGCCGCTGCAGACTACTACTACAACTGCACGAAAATCAGTCTAGCTATGTGGTGAGTTCCGACCACTTCGGCGGTTAAGTAACATGCCGTGTTACGAAAACGTTGGGTCTTGCGAGGTAAGCTGTTATACATGGAAGTACCGAGAATTGTGTGTCAAGAAAACTCTGTTGTGTTTAAAGGTTTCTAAACCCTCTAGCTATATAAAGTTTATATAAAACTCTGTAATACCACAGAATTAAGGTCTCTTCAGTCATAAGTTTTGTATGCTCGATGCTAATACAGAGCGGGTTGCAATGACATTCATGAAGCATATATAAAAATCAGCATTCAGATGAAGCAGTGAAGTCGTCATACTGCATCTTGTACGGTATATAAATTCAAAACTGAGTCAGTTTTGTTGGCAATTCTTTGGAGGTTTTTGTACTCCATAGTATGCCGTCTCCGGTGAGTTCTAGGTGTTCACTCCGTCAATCCAAAACAAAGGATTCAAAGGAGATCGTTTTGGATTATGAGGAACTGGCAAGGCTCATGTATAATCCTTTTCTTTCTCTTTCAGTCTTTTGTTTTGGTGAGGCCTTCTTGAAGATATGCCAAAAGCACGTGCCAAGGAGTAGAATTTAGTCCCACATCCCTCAAAAATGCAAACTATACTTGGTATTTAGATCTCAAGATTGGAGAAATGAACGTCGAGCTCGGTTGCGCGAGCTTGTAACCCAAGTGGGGACATCAAGGTGGTTGAACACTGGTCGGGTTTCACTCGGTAGGTGCTGGTGTGCACGCTATGTTGACTCGCCCGTTCCAAGTTGGGAGTTGGCTGCATTGTCCGGGCGTAGGCTTGGGCTGTGTGACCGCTATAGCGGAGGGCACCGCGTCAGGCTGGTTTCACAGAGCAACGAACACCTCCTGCTCTTGACAGTGGAAGGATTACGAGTCGATGTGCCCCAGTTCCAACTCAGCCTGGTGAGCCGAGTCAGTTGAACAACCACTTTTTCTTTTTTTGTAGACAAATTTTTTACCACCCTTCTTTCACATTTTCATTTCTAATGTGTTGTTGTAGCGGAGGGCACCGCGTCAGGCTGGTTTCACAGAGCAACGAACACCTCCCGCTCTTGACAGTGGAAGGATCACGAGCCAATGTGCCCCAGTTCCAACTCAGCCTGGTGAGCCGAGTCAGTTGAACAACCACTTTTTTTGGCTAATTTGTGGTGTTGGTTCTATCTACTGATCCTGGCTTCTTTGGTGGTATTTCAAGGAACATATTTTGGCTTAATTGGTGGTGCTGGATAAATGTGCTTCTTTGGAGGTGGTGGAGGTTTTTTGGGTGTAAAGGCAACTAATGAAGTTTATCAACGGTATCTAATGCAACGACAACTGACTGTAAAGGCGTGAACCAACAAAAATATCTGATGAAGTTTATCAATTTTTTTGCAATGGTATTGGGAACTTTTAAGTTTGAAACTCCTTGTACATTCAGTAAATATTTAACATTTACCGCCACCGGAATGTAGACTCAACAACTCTGAAGAATTAACATTTACCCATGATGTAAGAAAAATAAACCACAAGAGACAATTTACTTTAAAAAGATGGTCTATCTTTTTTTGATAGACTTACTTATTTACCTCCACAACATTGGATTCAACAAAGTCAAGTTTTAAAAACATAGCTCCAGGTCGGAAACTATCTGCTAATAAACTGATATTCAATAGCAGTTAAAAAAAAGCAGTTAAAAATTCTGAAGCTCAAGCAAGACAAACTATGAAAGTTACTTTCGCAAAAAATTCCAACTTCTTTGCCAAAAGTGCTTCAGTTGCCTTCCAGTTTGATTCCCATATAATCAAAAGCCTACCATCGCAACCTATTCTATGGTGTGACACGAATAAGAAAAAAAAAGATTCAACCTACAACCAGGTTTTAAGTTCAGATAAATATGACGAAAATAAACAAAGGTAGGGAAACCTGTAGACAGATCCTGCGCAAGCTTGAGAACCTATAACAAAGTAAAGTGAGTTTGCATTCAAGGCACATAACATTAAAAGCAATGACCTAGTCACCTAAGATTCAAAGAAAGAAGCACTGGAAGCAAGCATACCTCAAAGTAAATCCCTGATAGTTTCAAGACCTTTACATTGCAGAGCTTCATTATAAAATTAGATAATGGAATAAATCTGGTCTTTATGTCGCTAAAGTTGTAGTATAATTCTGCATCCTGTAGCAATGGGAAGCTATGCACAGAAAAATCTTCTGGTAGCCAATTAGATAAAGTTAAGGACGTTAGATTTGGTGCATTAATCTTGACCTTGACAGGCATGACATCTCCCATATTACTTCTCAAACAACAAGTTAGACTGAAGGACTTCAATGTAGGAGCGGAAACACGTATCCTATAGAAATTCTGCAAACCACCATTGGCCAAACACAATTCTTCAAGTACTGGGCAGCTAGAAAAGAGTTTTCCTGCCAATTTCTTATCATGATATACAATATTCGTAAGACGGAGGATCTTCAGTCTTGGAAGAGAAATTGATTCTGGAAGATCAAGCCTGTCTTGTTCTTGAATCTGAAAATCTAACTTGGTTAATGTTTCAGAAGTGAAAAGGGAATCAGGAATCATCCTTCCGTTGCTTGGGTATGAGTAGGACCCAGAAAAAATGAACTCTTCGACTCCACAATTGATTGCCGTAGTGATCCATGCATTCACCCGCGTATGATCGAAAAACCCACTTTCACAATTGAGACAAAAGTTGTTTATATTTACCATATTGCGTAGAAGCAATATCCTATCCACAAAATCCATGAAGTTATTCGTCTCCAAGATAATGGCTTCTTCATCATTACCTTCGTATCTATTAAAAATGATTCTAGGAGGTTCCCAGTAGAGAAAATCGAGAACAGGAACATATACCCACACATCCTTCCATCTTTTCCACAAAATGCTGGTAGAAACAGCACATTTGGTTGGAAGAAAAGAGAGTATATGATGAAGTAATGTATCAGGCAGTTTACTAATCCTATCCTCTCCCACCACATTCATATTGTTGTCGTAGTAGTAGTATAGTTTCTACAAAGTGAAACAAAGATTCAAAATTAATACCATACAACTACTCATCTTCAAACATACAAAATACTCACTAAAATCGACACTAGAAATATATACTACCATGAAACAGTCTGAACCCATATGAACAAGTATAAATCAAATGGCATTAGTAAATCAAGTTACATTCAGACAACTTCCTCCCATTATTGATTTATAACCAGTAAAATGGTAACAATAATTCTATGCGAACTCACCCTTTTTATTATACATAAACCGAGAATCAGTTGACTACCGAAAGAAGTTTTATTATGCAGACAGACTACAGAGAAAATCAAGAAAGTTCTTCCAACCTGATGATCCTAATTGTCGAATAAATTTTTTCCAATCAAAAAATAAGAAAAACCAGCACTTAAAACTGCATATCTAAAACTTGTAAGCCTTTAATGAAACAAAAAATCAAGCAAACATGCTACATGTATTGGGAATGATGAACATAGAACAGGGCTTATAGTCCCTAAAATCTCAACATTTTGGAAGCGTACTTTCCTTACAATGTGTACCGGATACCTGCAGCATACTCACCCAAAAACTTTTGTTTCATGCTGATCGTTGAGGTGACCGTCACCAATTTCTACATATATAATCAGAATAAAAACAAAATTGTACCTCTATAGGATGCAACACTTTCTCTACACACAGGGTCCTAAAAATCTTTAATAATAAAAACACCTTCCTCAGCCTTACAATAACCATCATGTATACTCACGCACTAGCCCGACGAACGGATACCCAGTTTAAAATCAATTAGGTGGTTACTAAACTGTATTTAACATATAAAAAGTAAAAAAACAGCTCCTCTTCCTAAGAATTAACTCATTCTTGGTCAATGATAATAAGCTAGGTGCCACACAACCAAGATAAATTATCATTAGGATCGCAAAGCCGTGAACCGTATTACAAAATGAACATTGATAAGCAACGCACCGGACATTGAGATACTTAAACAGCTGTTCATCTCTTCAGCTAAAGTTCATATAAACAATATTCCCATACTATGAACCAGCTAATGCAAACTTTGATCTACTAATAAACCTAACAGCCCCCAAACAAAATTTTCAATATGACAGTACTTGTACCAACTAGATTTCACCAATTCCAATAAATTCCCCTCAATATCAACCTCTAATTCCCCTTAAATACTAAATTATCACTATTAATTCAGAAGCTTAATTTAAACAAAAAAATAATTAAAGAATTCATTTCAAGAAAAAGATTGAAGACCCAACAACTTTATTAACAAACTTGAGTACCAAATTCTCAAAACCCATAAAAACAAAAATAAATTCAAGAATTACCCACCAAAAAGAAACGGCCAAATTTCAAAATTATAAAACATAAAACAGAGAATTCAAGGCTTACAAGACTATGATGATACTGTAAATGCTTCTTCTTGTTGTTGTTTCTTGGTCCTGCCTCAAAAGAGTAGTATAGAAAACCCTAAGAGAGAGAAAATCTTGAGAGGATTTTACTAGTAGTGGCTGAATGCAGTTAATTTGAATTTGGCAACATTTTTTGATTATTAAGTCGTGTGTAGCCGGTGATGAGATGGCCCGCCATTATTTAGTCGACCAGGTGCTGTGGTGTAGTCGGTTATCACGTCAGTCTTACACACTGAAGGTCCCCAGTTCGAGCCTGGGCAGCACCATATTTTTATTTTTATTTCTATTATTTTATTTTTTTACCGTCCCTTTTGTTTTTTAAACAAGAACACTAATGTCATCCTGAAATTAAAGTTCATTTCTTGTAGCATGTTGATGGATTTAAGTGAAAGATTCCAAAACATAATTTTTGCAAAATGCATTGTAATTAGAGTCTAGAGACGGGGTTTTGCTTGGATTAGGTCTATTAGTATAGGTTCCATATATCTTTCTCAGACATATTCATTGTTTGGTTGAAAAAAGGACCATCAAAATCTATTGAATTGCATATCACCTTCTTTTTCTTTTCTTTCAAGTACCCAAATTCTTTCTTTTTTGCCTTTCACTTATCTTGTGATTATTGCTTCTAATGGTTTCTAAGTTAATTTGATCATTTAACTTATAATTCTCTATTGGTCTTATCTTGTGATTATTACTTCTAATTCTATGATGGTGAGCCTAAGAAAGTGAATGCCTAACAACAGTAAAAGAAAAAAAAAAGTGATGTTATTATTAGATAGCAACATTGTTGTTAGTTCACTTCTATAAATTTTCTTTCACAACTTTTCTTTTTTTCTTTTGTGTGTGTGTGAGGAGTTGAAGCCTGAAGGACTTGATGATTTTACCATATTCAATTCATTATAAATTGAATTGTACGATAACTTACTCACGCAGCTGCATAGTGCTAGAGTCCGACCTGATGATCTCGTCAGAATATTTTCAACTATAAGTTCTTCAGGAAGACACGGAAGAGACTGATTATAATCACCAAAAAAAAAATTCCAGAGATTTTTTTTTTTTGTTGTTTCCGTCAATTTTTTTGACCAAAAATCTTTCCTTTTTCGCTTCTTCATCAAAGGTTTTTTTCTTCCTCACAATAACTCTTTTATTCTCGACCCTTTTTCGCTTTTCTACAGCTATTGCTCCATCCTTGTAGTTTTCATCAATTTTTTTAACTAGAAATCTCTCCTTTTTTTGCTCATCTTCATCAAAGTTTTTTTATTAGATAGTTGAAGCCTGTTCAACATAGTGAGAGTAACAAAGACTACATTTTATTCATAATAAGACGTATTCAAATTTGAAATAAATAAACATCTTCCATTCCCGACAAGGTTTGGTTAACATAAGAAAACATCTTCCAAATCGTACCTTCTCTGTCATTATTGACTCAAACTAGTAGTAGTAACATCTAACTATCTAAGCCTTTGCTTAGTAAAGTGGTGGAGATTTCTTCTTTGGTGGTGGTGGTGGGAACTTCTTCTTCATCTTTGGTGATGGAGGTGGAGACTTCTTGAATATCGGTGGAAATTTCTTCACCGGTGGTTTTGGAAACGTTGGTGGTTTCTTAAATGGTGGAAGTTTTCTTACTAATGGTGGAAGTTTTCTTATTATTGGTACCAGTGGAATTCTATCAGGGATAGATTCCGTTGATTGCACATGTTCTGGCATGTACGGCGGTGGTGGTTTTACTGGCTTCCCCGGCTTCTTTGGTGGTGGTGGTGTTGCCTTCTTGGGTGGTTTAGGCACATAAATTGGCTTCTTGGGTGGTGTTGGAGGCATATAAACTGGCTTCTTTGGTGGTGTTGGGGGAGATCTAGGCTTAATTTTTCCTGGTCCTAGAGACTTGTAAGCAGCATTTGTCAGAGGTGGAAAGCTCATAGCAATGATCACAACTAGTAGAGCACTAGCAGTAAACAATGAAAAAGCCATAGAGGCTTTCTTCCCACTTTTCTTTCCCATACTCATTTCTAAGCTTTTTGTTGTGATTTTTAAGCAAACTCTGCAACACCTTTATATAGAGACTAGATATTTACCTTACCATCAACTCAGTAAGTATCCTGAAGAAGATAAGTTTGGTCTGTGATGATTTGACTCAGATCAGTCTCTGGATTTTTATCTTTTTACTGGCTGCTTTCTTTCTAGCAAGCCATGACTGCTAGCTAACTGTTTTCATTCGTACAACGCAATAAAAGCGCCATTGTGCCCACCAGTAAGGCCCCACGCATCAGTCCGGACACATTCATGTTCATGGACACTGCAAATTTGCAACCTCATAGTTCAGAGTAGTGATAAATGCTCCCAAACTTTAATCCCCTATACTGCGGATTAGGTGACGTTGTTCTTCAACATTTTGTTGATTTCGCTTCATGAATTCGTATCAGCGGTTCTGACAGGACTGTCGTTCATAGACAATTGCAAAACTTGACACAATTATCTCTTGGGAGTTTGCCAAATTCTCGAAATGGTATTGCAGAGACTGCAAATATTATGGGCCAGTCAAAAGTTAACCTCCTTGTACAAAAAGCATAGTGAAGTGGAGATTTACCTGTAGATTTCAGCTAAGGAGGTTGATTGATCCAACGCTGCCAAGTTGGTACCTCCATGGATTGATGATCAGTCAATCTTATAAAAGATATCAAGAGATGGAATGAAACCACAAAAAAGTTGTGCATCTAGACAAGAAAACTTCGTTTTTTTAGTCTTGACCCTTGACTTGGTTTGGTCATCGGTCTTTTGAGTTGTCAGTCGTCACCATTTATTAGGGGCTCCTACCCTAATCCAACTGCCAGAGGTAATTAGTCTTTGTATTTTGTAGTAATAACTTGCACTCATAAGACCATTATTATTTACATGAGTACTAGTAGGAATAACATCCACACATAAATGACTCTGGAATCTGGATGTTATCCACTGCTTAAGCACTCGTTCCTTCCCATTGAAAAATCAAACGATCCAAAAATTGCAGCCCAGTTATGCTTCACCAGAAAAATGTCGCTTTAATATCTAAAGTTTTGCTCAAACAAATATCGTCAAGGTGCTGTGGTGTAGTCGGTTATCACGTCAGTCTTACACACTGAAGGTCCCCAGTTCGAGCCTGGGCAGCACCATTTTTTTTTTGGTTTCAATTCCATGTTTTTGGATCATTCATCCAGTGATACAGATATACCAGAAGAAGATGCAAAGCAGGCAAAAGGCAGTGAAGTTATTTATTTGGTAAATGTATACAAATTCTCAGCCAGCCAAAACAGACAAGATATAAAATGACTTCTACCAACTAACGTACAAAAAGAGGTCCATACAACAATGTTTCAGTACTTCTGCAGTCTCACATAGTCTGAACAAGCTTGTCTTTTTCTTTTTCAGAGCCATGCCATAATGGTATAATGCAAGTCAAAACAAGTCCTTCACTGATACAAAAGGCATATCATCAGCTTTTAGTGTCAAGGAACAAGACAAGAAGTCCCGCCACAATCAATCAGGCATCATTCTCTAGCTTCTAAATATCTCCATTTCAGTTACTCAAGTATAAATACTTGTAACATTTTAGGTTTCTTGTACACATTGCATCAGCGTCATGCATCCTAAGGATAAAGTATATGAGCTTACTTCCTCATTTCATGTTTTCCAAACTCGAATGGTGCTGTCAACGGACGCTGTTATCATACAGTTGTCCTTTGGGTGATAACTCACACTTGTTACCTGCAACGGAAGAAAAACAACAAATTAACCTTATTTCCTTTTATTTCTATTAAGAACAGAGATTTAAGAATGCTTTATGCAGAAACAATGAGAACATAGAACTTACTACAGATGAATGTGCTCGAGAACTTGAAGTTACAGATGCATCTACCAGATCCCAAAAGTATATCAAGCCATCTTCTGAACCCCCAACTACATGGGCATCAGTGTTGGTGAGACAACAATCCATCTTGAACGACTGCCGTTCGAAAAACAACAAAGTTAAAAGTTAGATATCTTTCAAATGGACAAGGAAAGAGTACAAGATAACAAATCATGATCCAAAACTGCAAACATGATATTTTGTTACTTTCTAACAATGGTTATATCAATCTAACCATGGCCTCTGGTTAAGACGAAAAACTGTGCTCATTGGTGTCATTTTATTCACAGTAAAATGCATTGCACGAGGTCGCGGAGTTGCATTGCAGGAAAATGCTAAGATTGGTGTTCATGCTAACTAGTTACTAGCAACGCTAAGTGTCAGTAACAATATAGTTGATGCTCCAAAATTTGATATACAAACAACTACAAATGCAGTAAGTCATTTTGGCTTGATTCAAATCTTAAAGGCTTCATCTATTAGCCTGTTAGGAATAGTGTGCTTTCATATAAAAATATATTGGTTGATTAACAAAAATAGTCCCATTAACATCTGGGAAGATTCATGGGTGCCAAATCTGATTGGTCTTAAACCAGTTTAGCCAGACTCTATTTCTCACTAATTTTAACTGCCTTAGGCCCTTAGCTGAACCACTTTACGTGCAGTCATGAAAAAAATCATTTCCCAGCTCCCAGAAAAATTTAATTGCTAAGCTAATGCATATGGTCACATACAAATTTAATAGTTAATTAAGTGCACACGATTTTGCGAAAAAGTTTCGACTCGTCATAATTCATGTAAATGCATCTTTAGCTATAAAGTGGTTGGATTGGAATGCTCAAATTTTTTATATCGTAGTTCAGTCTGACTAAACAAAGACCGATAAACAAAGTGTTATGGAAATTCAGGATAAAGAATGATACTTGGATTATTATTTTGCTTAATCACTCAGAAACCAGACAAGCAGTTTTATGTTATGAGAGTTGGGGATGGGTGTCAGAGTCAATCAAATTGCAAGAAAAATAATAATTAGGAAACGATGATAACTTATAGCAGCTTAGACTATATTAAAGAGTAACACTGTCAGTCTAGGAGAAGGCATTATCACACAGGTTTTAACAATCACATAAATGAAGCGTTAAGATGCTAACCTTGCATGTATGACCCTTATATTCTTGCAGCAATTCTCCAGATGTCCTGCGGATTATAAACAAAAAGCAAGTGTGACGAAGAGTTAAAGTGTTAACCGGACAGAAAAGAATACAAGAAAGAATATGATATTGGTATTACCTGTCCAAAAGACGCAGAGTAGAATCTAAGCAGCTGGCTAATACGCAGTTACCATCATTTGACAGTGAAATGCAGTTGACAGGTTGCCCCAAGTTATCAGAAATTTCTCTAAACAGCAAACAGTACCCAATTAGTTTTAACACTAAATGGTATAATGTCGATAAACAGTATAATTCTACCAACGAGATACTACATAATACTTACCTACCGACGCGAATGTCAAATGTACGAACACTACCATCAACACTTCCAGCAATAATTTCAGTTTTCGTCAAACAGATAGACATGACACTATCTGTGAACGTATCAATGACCTGCAAGCAAACAAGGGTTATACACAAGCCAATGTGAACAAGTAGGCAATTTATTAGTTCAACTAATTGATATATTTTGACAGTCGAAACTTGAAACACGAGTTTAACCTGAATTGGCTCAGTGCTATGAGATCTGCAGTCCCAGGCACGCACTGATTGATCATATCCTGCAGATACTACCACAGTAGAATACTCATTAAACTTAACAGCATTCACCTGCAAAAATCAGAATGAAAAAGTAAGAGGGGTAAATTGATGAGGTTATCTCTGACAGCACTTCCAGTATCTCCACATTGCGCCCTCTATTCATTCCTGGGGATTATTCGCCTTTACAAACTTGTAGCCTTGTAGTTTTATATAGTACTATCTGGATTATCTTCAGAATTTTACCCTATGATTGGCATAAACTACAATGCTTTTTTAGAACCGTTCTGGGGAAATCAAACATAGTGCACTTGCCAATTGTTTCGACTTTTGAGCTATACATTTTCAAAAGAAGCTGCAATAACACATTAAACATACATACCTCACTGTCATGACCACGAAATTTCCGAATGACACGACCTGTCGATACATCCCAATAGTATACTTGCCTATCACCACCACATGAACTTAGCTTCGAATTGTCCCTGCACAAACCATTAACACATTATTTGAATTAGCAATTAGGGTTAGGTTAGGTTAAAATCCCAACATCGAAGTTAAGCAATTGGAAATAGTGAGAGAATTAAATTAGAACTTACGAAGTGACATGAACGTCTCTGACTTCTCTACCATGAGCTTTATAAGTTTTGATAGGAATTCCTCGATGTGGATTCCAAAGTCTAATTGTTCGATCTTTACCACAACTTAGACAATAATTTCCATCACTGTTAAACCTAGCAGCTAGTACTGCACCTTCGTGCCCTTTCAGCACTGCCGTTTCCTTCAGCGGAAGATCTTTCGTGCTCATCTCTCCCTACTAAGATCACACCCAAGAACTCTGGATTTGTTTAGGCGGGAATTTTCTCCTGCTGGTTTAGAAGAAAGAAGAAATACGGTTTCTATGTATGGACTATGCTGCCCTAGGTTTTAAGAGGGACTCTGTGTTGGATGACAGTTGTCGTGCGGCCGACGAAAGTTTAGAATAAGTTTTTGGCATGCGTGAGTGTTAATTTGACTTCGTGTGTCTCATGCCCATTGCAGGGGTAGATAATCCACTGGGCTAGGTGGCGGGATCCTAAACGACACAAAGAGCGAGGAATTACATGGGTCGGACGTGATGGCCCAACAGCTGTCGGATGCGACATAACCCTTATCTTCTGACAGATCAAGCAAGCAATCAGAGAACACTCGGTCAAACGAAGAAAGAAGGGCGACATCGTGCTAACCAGGCGATACAGACTCGGCCTCGGATGAAGAACTATCGGTCAAACCGGGAAGTCGGGCGGTCAGTGAATGTCCGATAGAGAACATCTAAAATGATGTAATGTGACCAACATTGTAATTCTGTTGTATGTCGACTTTGGCCTATAAATATAAGGGCTAGTCGAGAGAGAAAGAGAGGTCGGAAAGGAGAGAAGTCAAGTCATCCTACTTGAATTGAGAGAACATCACCACTAGAGAGAGAGTATATCTTGTAACCAAAGAAGAAGAATAATAATACACATCCTTTCACCCCGTGGACGTAGGTAATCATACCAAACCACGTAAATCCTTGTGTCTATACTTGTTAATGTTTCTTCATGTTGTGTGGAATCACCTTGTACTCCATTGGATGTAGTGTGTAGTTTCTTGCCACTACATTCTGGCGCCGACTAAGGGGAACGTCTAAGTTCTCCGGATACCTTGACTGCATGTACCGGCAGAGACGATCCAAAAGCTCCTAAAAAACACTTTGCGTGTTAGGTGATGCTAGGGGATGAACTCTGCTCGGAAAAAGTCTGTTTATAATCGTTTGGTTTAAGTTCTGCTGGCATAATAAAGTTTTTGTTGAGAAAATTGAGTTGTTAGCAAACATTTTCGGCTGGGTTGAATCTGAACAGTCGACTAGTCTTGTCTCTAGCCGAGTCTATTTTAGGTCTCAATTCTCGTTTTCGTAGCATCTTTCATACTTCTCTTCATATTTTGATCTTAGTTATTGTCTTGTGAGTCCGACAGCGGAAAAATCATAAACTCCCAAGTAACATCTTTGGTGTATGGTGGAAGTTGTTTGAGGTTCCATGTTGGCTTGGGAAAGTGCCGAATCAACAGCACGACGAATCATAGATCGCTGGTGAAAGAATCCAAGGAATCAAGGGAAGTCATCCCTTTGCAGTTCCAAGGAAGTGCATAAGTCTTAGTTTATCTTTCTCCATGGCATGCTGATCTCATAAAAGTACGAATTTAGATCTTTTTTACTCGCAAATAACTAGGTGCTAATGATTTGGAGACTAGGGAATGTAGGAAAAATTGTAGTTAATGCAGAGTCGTGGTACTGAGAGCGACGTCGTGCCCTTGAAAGCGACGTAGCATGATACCCGTCAAAAAGTAACACTTAGTGTCGGAACGTGGCAAACTGGCAAGGTAAGCTTGGCAGGCCAAGGGGGAATCGTACTTTTAAAACTCAGTCTTCGTATCAGTCACCTTTTTCTCCCAAAAATCGTACGTGCAATAGAAACTTTTCATAACAGGTCAAAGTAAGGTGTTATCTGTTTTGCTGATGTAGGTAGGGACGACTCTCGGACGGACAGTGTACCACGTCCGATGGATAGCACTTCAGGGATAGGGAGAACTTTAAGGAACCACACGATTTCTGGTAGTAGCATGCAAGGGGGAGTAACTGGGACGAGGAGAGGGAGTGACGGGAATCCACCACCAGAGGAATCACGAGCCGCTGCAAGAGGTATGCCAACTGTGGACGAGGAGATTGATCTAGGACGAGATGATGACCCATTGCCTCTGGAACGAATCTCCTCGCCCGCAAGGAGGGATGATCAAATAGATGGACTTACCAAGTCAGACACAGAAGATGATAAGGAAGCATTGATCCTGCATGCTCAAAGACGAAACGTCAGACGACAAGCTGAGTATCAAGAATCCCTAGGACGAGAGCAATAACGGTTAATGCGAGTGCAGCTGGGACGAGAAATGGTTATCGGGGTCGATTCCACGACATCGATTCAGATACCTCCCAATATACCACCTCCACCACCTGCGACGATGGCACCACCCCATGCTCATCTAGGCCATCCAAATGGTCACTCCAACCATGAGAGCATAGATCCAACACTGCTAGCGATTCTAGAAAACCAAAGAAGGCAAGAAGCGGCTTTAAGAGATCTTCAACAAAGGAATCTGTCTCTAGAGTTCGAGAACTATCAATTACGGAACTTAAGGCCGAGGTCGAGAGGATCCTCAAGCCGAGGAACATCGGGTCACCAAGGCCGAATCGGGCAAGCACCACCTGCAGGGGGACCACCCCCGACACCACCTGTCAGGGGATATGGTCCACCCCGAGGATTCATCAACAGATGACGAAAGGCGAGAGAGGAACAACCAGCAGAGAACACAAGGTCCGATAATGCAACTGAAGATAAGTTGAGAGAGTTGGAGGAGAAGATAAGGAAGCCGTCAGTAACCGGCGAAGAAGATAAGCTCGCCGAGGTTATAAGTGAGGCCGAGATGACCACGTTCACCAAATAGTTAGAACTGCGGGCCTTCCCACCTAAGTGCACGCTCCCCACCTTCTCATCCAGGTTCGACGGCTCGGGAGACGCGGTTGAGCACTTGAAGATGTACTCAATGTCCCTAATCCAATGGAAAAACAATGAGGTAGTAATGTGCAAGTTCTTCCCGGCAAGCTTAGAAGGCGAGGCGAGGAAATGGTTTTATAACCTCGCACCAGGGACAATTGACAACTATGAGACTCTAGTCGAAGCCTTCCTTGAAACGTACATGCACAACAGCAGACCTCGGCCCAGGGTCAACAGGTTATTCACCTTGGCCAGACGGTTTAGAGAACCTCTCAGATCCTTGACCGATAGATAGAGAAATTTGTGTATAGAAATTGGGAAAGTACCAGTCGACCAGCAGATATTCGGGTTCGAAAATGCACTTGGGAGATCGGATCCCATCTGGGTATCCATGTTCACTGAGAAACCCAAAACGTTGAAAGAAATGAGGAAAATGCAAGAGCATTTCATCGCTCTAGAAGAAATCCAGGAAGAGTCAAGAGATAGAGGAGTACAAGAAGCTAGTCCAGCGCCCGAGTCAACGTCGGACGGTACTCAAAGACGGCCCGAGAAGAGACCGAGTCCGCCCGTGCGAGGAAATGAGAAGAAGGAATGGATAGATAAAGGGAAGATGCCAAGGAACGAGGCGAGAACGTACACCCCTTTGAATGCTCCACTAGAAGAAATATTCAAAGAAGTCGAAAAAATAAGTGACATCATATACCCAGCTTCTAGAGGGATACAGTTCGAAGAGACCAAGGATCACCCGGAATATTTCTATTATCATCAGTATCGAGGCCACTCTACAAACAACTGTCGAGAGGTGAAATACATCGTGCAACACCTTATCAGAGATGGTTGTCTGAGACAGTTCGTCCGACATCCACCCCAGACGACTGCAGCGCCCAATGCACCAGTTCATCAGGTTCGAATCTACAGATCCACACAGTTTTTCAACATGATTTCGCATTCCGCCACTCAAACGTACAATCTGAACCCTGGAATAATTTCTAGAATCCACAAGAGAGATTATAATGGGAAGGAAGTTTTTAGTGTAGCAAAAGCTTTGCCTATGGAACCATGGATGATGCGACCTATCTTTTTCTCGGACCAGGATGTCCCGATGAACGACCAAGCTCACGTTGATCCTTTGGTTATTACCCTGCTAAAGGATACTAGTGGATAGTGCGAGCTCAGTCGAAGTACTCTTCTACACACGTTCAAAAGGATGGAGTTGTCAGATGATATACTCGTCCCGTCAACATATCGCATATACGGTTTTAATGGGACGGTAACCACCCCGAAGGGCGAAGTAACTCTAAGGGTATCGGATGGAGGTGTATACCTCGATACTTTAACCACATTATGTGTAGTTGATGTCTCCTCGCCCTATGAAGCTATTATCAGAAGACCATGGATCACGGGAATCAAAGGGCTGGCATCGGCCTATCATCAAAGATTACGGTTCCCAACGTACAAGGGGATAGAAGAAGTCGTAGGAGATCCACAAGCATCCCGACAGTGCATGCAGGCCGATGCCCAGATAAATGAGAAGCGACGAGCACGACAAAGGGGAGAGAAGAAAAAGGCTAAAGAAGCCAAAGTCGCGGAAGAACTGGAAAAGGTTATTTCGCAAGCGTTCATGGCTTACGAAGCACAAGGAAGCGAGCCTTCATAGCAATTAAAGGAGACGACGCCGGTGAAGGAATCAAGACCAAACTTCTCGGCCGTGGAACCTACTCGAGAGATTAATTTGGGAACTATAGAAGAACCAAGGGTGGTAAGGATCGGGTCCCTACTACCGGACGAACAACTAAATCAACTCGTGACGGTACTCAAAGAAAATATGGATGCATTCACATGGAACATGCACGATATGGAGGGTATAGACCCATAGGTATGTTGTCACCATCTAAGAATCGACCCCGGATTCAAGCCAGTACGATAAAAGATGAGACGAATCGCGCCAGAATTATACACGGCCGTTGAGAAGGAGTTAAAGAAGTTACAAGAATCGGGGATAATCAGGAAATCGCACTACCCACAGTGGATATCCAACATGGTTGTGGTACCAAAGAAAAACGGAGGAGTTAGGATCTGCATCGACTTCAGCGACCTGAACAAATCCTGTCCGAAAGACAGCTTCCCTCTCCCAAGCATCAATTAACTGGTAGAATCTATAGTGGGGTACGAGGCGCTAACACTGATGGATGGATGCGCGGGGTATAATCAGATCCCGTTGGCTCTATAGGATCAAGAGCACACCTCCTTTTTCACACCAAGGGGCCTATACTGCTACACGAAGATGCTGTTCGGCCTGAAAAATGCGGGCGCCACATATCAGAGATTGATGGGCGACATGTTTGAGGAGAAGATTCACAACACCATCGAGGTCTATGTAGACGATATGTTAGTAAAAAGTCGCCTAGCCAAGAATCATATTCGGGACCTGCAAGAAGTTTTCCGTACGATGAGAGCATATAAAATGAAGGTTAACCCAGCTAAGTGCGACTTTTGGGTCACATCAGGCAAATTTTTGGGATATATTATCACTCCAAAAGGAATAGAAATTCTTCTTGCCAATTTCCTGAATTGTGCTTGAACTTCGTATGAATCATTTGTGCCTAAGTGTACACAAGTAATGATTCTTCCCAACTGATCACACTGATCATTACCATTGTCTTATGCCTTAATTTTCCGACTTTAGTTGCACCATGCAACATAACAGGGCTTATACAAGACTTGACTTCAATTCTTCAATCATATGCGCCTACGCCAAATCATGCCATGCCTTAAGGTATGCACGCTATGATTCCATACCACTCTGCTATGAGCCACAATCCATAACCTTTGTTGCACTTTGCAAACTTCAGGACTTTCACTAGATTTGGCCTCCAAATCATGTTGAAAACTTTACCTCCTTGGACTTGCATCATTTGTATACCAAAGAACCTGCACCTTGTTGTTCTTTGTTTGCATTATCGCAACATCATGATTGAAATGCATGACTCTGATATAGTCATGACTTAGGATACCCATGACATCAGACCGTCTCTTTAGAGACCAGGCATCCTCTTCACGCGCCTTTGAAACCAGCAATTTAAGCATCACTTGCTCTTTCAAACTGCTATGCTTTAATGTGGCGGAAAAACAACATCATATTCTTCCTAACAATGAGTTACTCTTAACTCATATATTTGATGGACTTACGTATTCATTCTTGCTGTGTTACTCCATATATACATTCGCTTCCAAATGCCTTCGCACTTCCACATAACTCTCAACAGCAAACTCGACTATGCCACCAACTCATATATTTGCTTATTTCACTTTCAGCGTCTTCTATTACATATTTTGGCTTAATATGCTATGTAGCATCTTCCACGCGAACTAGCTTTACTTTGAACGAAGAGGCAAGATATTTCACTTCAAATACCCTCATTCACTAATACCTTACATAGAGAGACTTCATTTCCAACACCAAGGTCCACTCGACCTAAACTGAAAGTATACTCAAACTTGAGAAAATACTCGCGCCAAATGATTGCAACTTGTAAGACCTAACAAGCCTTGCAATACTGACTTCAACTTCGCTTCTAAGCAACAAAGGAAGCGAGACAACACCTACTGTCCCCAATGTAGCAATTCACTTTGCCACATACACTCTTCTACTTATCAACGTTCTTATGCAACTCCCATAACGAAGCATAATATAATTGACACTTAGATGAATACTCCTTCAAACTGATGCTATCACGTTGCTTTAGTTGTCATGAAGATTTCTTCAATAATGGCCACATTCCATCTTTATGCATCACCACTACTTTGTCCTTCTTTTTCCATGCATCTATGATTCGTCTAACTTGCATCTCCAACCGCATCATGCATCTTGGACATGCCCAAATATCATTTGGCGCATGCTACTGTTGCATACATGTTATGCCAATTAGCACCCAAATCTTGACACAAACTTGTGCACCTTTGCACCACCGGAACGGACTTAACTTGGTGATTCTGAGCATCACCATAGAGCTCAGCAAAGTCATATCACTCAATGATTTCCGCGGATAAACACTTTGGACAGTTGCAAACAAGGCCATCATCCTTGCAAATTAGGCTTTATTGCCTACGTTCCATGAAGCAAGAATGCCACATTCTTCTTCAAACTTGGAACTCATTTTTACTGCCCATGCACATCTAGCAACTCTTGTCTTTCCCCTTCTCCAAAATCAACTTTAGTAGCAACAATTGTTGATTTGCAGTCGACAAGAACATCCACTTGTGGTTATATGATCAAAATGCAGGTCTTTGGACACCCTTGTCCAAGCATATTGATCCCACTCATAAACCAGGTGCAAACACACTCCTTGTGCACATCTAGCATCAATGAAGAACTCTTTGCAAACGCAAGACCGTGGTGTATCGGTTTTCCCCTAACTTGCGCTTCTTTCTCCATCCTTATCATAAGCTTTATGCTAGATAATAATTAGCCATCCAATTATTCTTTTATGGCATCACATTGCCACAAAAATGCTGGTTCGCAACCAGACTTTGCATTACCACCAAGGTACATGCATTTGAGAGAGAGAATATAATCTTCCATAAACTGGCTATAATGAAAACACCTTCAATCTATCGCGTAGATATGTTCTTAATCTACTTTGCCATTGCAAAGGCCATCAACTTCTTTGAGTTCTGGAATTTTCGCAAAATTCCATTACAACCTATAATGTACTCGCTACTGATAACACCACAAAGAAATGCATTCCCAATGCGTAGTCTTTGCAAACTTGTGAGAAACATGGACTTTAATACCTGACTTGCACCATAAAAGTCAGCATACTCCTTAGTTTTGTCATGCCATCACTTAAAAACCCATTTTTCAATGATTCTTGCACGTTCGTCCACTTTGGGATGGAATTCAGGCACCTTTGCCATGAACTTTACTAGCCTGTTGCTACTTCAAGCTTCAAAATTCATTCCAATTGATCTTTCCACACGAGACCAATTTTTTATAGTCTCCATACTAGTGAAACCCAAACAATTCTTCACTGAATTTGACAAACAAATGACATTAACTTGAGTAAAAGAGAGAAAAATCGGCAACTGTGTCCCCTAACACAGCTCTGATATCGGCTGTCACGCGCCCATTTAATCGCCTAAAATTTTCATGGGACATGACCGGCAATGATTGTGGTTAAGTGAATCATCTTCACCCACAATCACTCAGTCTTGCACACTTGCATCAAAGTATGCATCTGCCTTCACTCATAAGATTTTGCACAACAGAAGTCTTTTCTTCTTTCTCTCTAACTCTTCATGCCCCCATAAGCATAAGAGGTTTTTGCCATATACTTAATCAATTCCCACACAACATCAACAACATAATGAACACAAAGGATACTGCAACAAACCCATTTTATTGCACTAAAGGAAGATTACAAAACTCTTCCAACTCATGGACCAAAACAGACCATTCACCCTCTTGGTGAATGCCTAAAACACTCTCTACATTAGTGGTTCTTCTCTCAATTGAACAACACTAACATTATTAATCTCTAAGATATTTATACAAGCTAAAGATCATTCCAAACTTCTGTGCAACCGCTTGCACAAGCCTTGGACAACCAAGTGTCCAAGTAGTTTCCATAACCGCATAAAGTGTGCATAACTAACTAGCCTCTTCTGATTTGTGCCACCTCATGCCACACTTGTCCCAAACGGTTTTGGACACTCTCATATGGTTATAAACTCACTTTATAACCATTCACCTTTGTCTCACACCTTTGGCATGCTTGCAAAGCCCGTAACCAACTTGTAACCGTCACTTGAGCCGTATTGCACCACTGTTGTGCTTTACTGAATTCTACCTCGCACCAATGCTCAGTCCTCTTGGCCCTGCATGCTTATCACTCTAAGCTAATGCACGGACAATCCTCAAGCTTCAATCATCGAGGCCAGGTCCTTGAGTTCACTCTAGTTACTCATGCGTCATATATGCTTCACTTCGCCAATTAGCTTGACAACAGCAATGCAACTCTTGCATTACCAACTTTGTTTGCATTGTTCAAGCTTTGGCCAGCCTTGAACTTATGCCATAGACCAACTCTTGATCTATACTTCACTCTTGCATCATCCTTGAGCTTGGGCCAACTCAATTCCATGGATATGCATCGATGGCAACATCGCATGTTGCATCTGTCAACTTTGGCCATGTCTTGCCGAACTTTCAATGAAGCTTCATGGTGTCGGCCGATAAGCTTCATTAGTTAGCCAAATGTCTTTACAGTGTAGCACTACCTTTGCGCTTCACTGGTTCTATAGGGTTATGCCATTCTTAGCACTTGACGGTCCATACAGAATACCACTATTATGGCTTACGTTTCGCTATTATGGCTTCGCATTGCACCATTACGGCGGAGTACTGACTTGGCCTGCAACTCTGTGATGCATAATCATTATGCTCACTTGCATGACCAGTAACAGTAGGGGAGGCGAGAGTGTAGCACAATACCTCGGAAATTAAGGCTTTTGAGGTATGGGAAATGTAGCTTTAGATGTGTAAATAAGTTTCTTTGTGGTTGCTTAAGGTTTCGTGCAAGTTGGTTTCTTATTTCTAGGGAGCACCTTTTATATTCTACTTAATTTGAGGTAGTTAGAAATCTGAATTATTTTATCTTCTTATTGATATTGTATTTGTTATTGACCTTTTAACATCTGGAAATGGCTTTCAATTAGTCCATATGCCAATTTCTATCTTCGTTGATGACACTCCATTCTGTGATGCCAACTCTTGCATAATAAAAATCTCTGATTCTGTATCTAATAATTTCTGATTTTGAGGTAACGTTACATTTTTCTAAGAATGTGCATCATGTTGTGAGATCCCATGCCCTTGAGTGTGATGCTATCTCTGTCCAACAGAAACAGCCTTTATGAAATTGCTTGATTATAATTATGTGGGATTGATAACTGGAAGTTCTTTTGGACAAAACTTCTTAGATTATGCAATTTAACAGTCACAAAATCACAATTGCATTTGTAAGAAGTCAACATGTAATATATAACAATGTATTTCTGTTGTGCAATTCTGCAGGTTGAGGCAAAGAAACAAACATTTTCTTCCTTCGATGACTTGCTTGCAAATTCCGAGCAGCCTGTTTTAGTTGACTTTTATGCTACCTGGTATGCTTTTTGTTCCTCTGAAATCCACGAGATTTACTGACTTGTGCCATTACAGAACTTCCTCTAGTGAATTTTGTGTGTCGCTTTAAATAAAACGTGTTATACTTAAGTATACCTCTGTTGAGTGATTGTCACCAAATACAAACCCCAAAATCAGTGACATGACACAAGGTGTTTAATTGAAAACCCGATGCTGGAAAGTACTATGACCAGGGGCACATTGGCAATATGAATGAGAATGAGCAAGTTGCAACAATATGTGTTTACTTCCTGGCATTCTCCTTACTACACCTGGTTTTGGTCTAATCTAGCATCTTTTTTGCAAAAATTGGTGAAAATCTGACTGACACACAGAAGTATCCAAAAATTGCTGATCAGTACAAAATCGAGGCACTACCTACGTTCATCATATTCAAGGATGGGAAACCTTGCGATCGCTTCGTAAGTAAATCTTCAAAGTTTCCGTCCCCATAAAAAATTGAGGGTGTCTTCACACTGTACTCGTTTAAGGCTTCTACGAACGTGTGGCTTTCTGCTAATCATTTTGGATTGCTTGTTATGAATTCTCAGGAAGGAGCATTGGCAGCTGACAAGCTCGTTGAACAAATTGAAACTGCATTGAAGAATGCTGATGCATAGTAAATAATTCCTGCAGAGGCGGTGATGGTCCTCTCTAGTTTGTATCAAGTTGCAGTTTAGTTTTACAAAGCTCATTTCCATTGTTTTCTCTTCATCATTCGTTGCAAGGACTACCTTGACACACTTTTGTTCTTTTTCTTCTGTATTTCGGTTTCAGAATCCTTTGTGGTAAAATATTGCTTTATTTTTCCCTTGCTTCTGGATCGTCTTACAGCTATGTACACAAAATTCCTCTTGAATAAAAGTGCGTGTATGACCAACTTGTGACCTAAACACTACTTCCTCGGGACCATATCACCACACAAGCTGATCTTATGGGCTGATAAATGCAGTGTATATCCTTGGCTCAAATTCAAAGAACATGGATAAATTTCAGTTTACACAGATTTCAGCAATATGCAATATCCATTTAACTCATCAACTTTCAGGGCACTAATAGCGCGTTTTCTAGAAGTAATTTCTCGACTTCTACAAGTCAAAAAACAAGAAGTCAGTTTGGGTGTAGAATTTCAGAATGACTTCCAGAAACAGAAAATGACTTTTTGTGAAGCAAAAAATCTGGACTTCTGGAGAAGCACATCTAACTTCTACTTGGTAACCAGGTATTCCACTATGAGGAACACAATCTTCATCAAGTAGTAGTATTGCACAACAGATATCATTAACAAAAGAAAAGGTCTCACATCCATTACTATGCTAGAGAAGTCACAATCAAGTATCAACAAACAGTTCCATTTCAAGTCCTGACGATTTTAGCACTAGCAGCAGCACTACCACTACTACTGCGATGAGTATACTACGACTACTTCTACTAATACTATACTGCCTGTCCAACAGAACCATTAATCAAAATAACTACAAACTCCCCACACTCGCATTACAATACCAGACCTACTAATACTATACTACCTGCCCAACAGAACCATTAATCAAAATAAACTAGAAACTCCACACACTCACATTACAATACCAGCTATAACCTGGTTAGTTAATTAGCTTTCAGATCCATGTACTCGGGTATACCAGCTATAACCTGGTTAGGTTTCTTCGAAAACGTCTTCCACGATCTACTTGCAAACTCATCAAGAGTCAAATCTGCAAAGGGGGTTAATCCGCAAATGGTGGGAGAGCCGGTTTTGTTATGTTGGTTGATGAACCGAGCGGTTTCCTTAAAAATACCAAACCTCTCTTTAAAAGCTTTTCCGTCTTCCAAATCAAAATGGGTGTCTTCATTAAACGCAAGCCACTTCAAAAACAGGGCATGGAGCTTAGCCTCAGAATTGACAATATAGTCGGTTACCTTTAGATCTGTTTAATGATCATTCACGAGAGATAATTATAAGAGTAAGATGAGGAAAAGTTGAAAAGGAGAAACCCAAAGCTTAACACATCTTCATATGCAGCTTTTACCTTCACGTAGCTCATTACGTTCTAGTTCATGGAGCTTAGCCTCAGAATTGGCAATGTCATCGGTTATCTTTAGATCTGTTTATCGATCATGAGAGATAATTAGAGGAGTACAAGATGAGGAGAAGTTGCAAAGGAGAAAAACACAGCTTAACACATCTTCATAGGTAGTACTAGCTTTTAGTTACCTTCATGTGGCTTTGCATGTCCTAGTGCATTTTTCAGACTAGAAGCAGTAACAGGAGCTTCTGGGGGGCACTTAAACATGAAAGGTTCTCGGCTGCACAGAAACATAACATGCATATAATAATCAGCAAGAGCAGCTGACAACAAGGAACCCATTCATCGCATGTAGAAACCCAAAGGAAGCACAAAAACCTGAATAGTCCAGGGAAAGCTCCCAATGTCGGTCTGGATGTTGCAGCAGGCCGTGCTGTTGCAGCAATTGCAGGCGGCTGCACGGGAAAGAAAATTAGTTTAGTTTCCACATTACTATAGGTCCTAGAGAACGAAAACACAATATATATATATATAACTCACGATGACCTAACAGCAACAAAATGATTGTGTTTGTATTTCACATAAAAAAAAACATCACCAACAAACAAAAAATTGATAATCCTCCAATCACTGCCATGCCTTCATCACAGATACACGGCCCGCAATAACCAATAGGCAAATACACTAATACAAATGAATTTTGAGGAGAAAGAACCAATATGAAATAACTACAACAATTAACAGCTTTCCCCAAGCAAGGATCCTAAATCAAACCATAAACTCAACCATAAATTCCAACATTTAAAAATAAGGATGCATGTAAGATGAGGTACGGGCATAACAGATGAAATTCTATGTTGTGAAAGGCGAGCTACGGCGACTAGCTAATAAAACCGCCCCAAGGCTCCAAAATGTGAACAATTACAGTATTTTCCTGGGCGTCTAGGCGCTTGAGGCGAGGCAAAGGGTTTGACGCCTCGCCTAGCGTCTCACACAACATCGCGTGCAACTACCATTCTATCACTGAATTAGAAGAAGAAAAATCTAAGAAATCCCTACACCTTACGTCTAACAGAGAATCCCACTGATTATACTCGTCGGTGATTATTATCATAATCGAAATCTATTTTCCAACAAAAGATATAGAAGAAATCAATAAACTTACAAATCTGGATTTGTTAGCTCTTGCAAAAGCTAGAACATCTCTAAGAAGTTTCGCTCGCGCTGCCTCCATTAACAAAGAAGAATTTCACAAGAAGAAGTAAGAGAATGTTTTTTTTGATCGAAGAAAAGTCGCGCAGACTCCATTACAACTATGCCGTGTCTATTTTGCCGAAGTCGGTGTCACCACAGTAGTGAGCAGTGCATGGACTGGATTTATCTATACAGATCTTTAAATTTGACATCCAACGGAATGTGTTGTTAAAACGGTTTTGTGTCTAGTTGTCTTGATTTTAGATACCTGTTTGTCCTTTGTGAATAGAGTGTCTGTTTCCTACCTAGAAAGTCGTAGGTTCGACCCCTATCCGGCGCGTCCGAGAGCTTTTTTTGGAGATATTTTCGTGCACCTGGTACATCTTGTTTTGTGCATCAAATTTTAGCTTAAATGTAATTTTTCTTTTTTGAATGATTTGTCAACATCGATTGCAAACTTTTCTATACTCGGATACTAGTCCCTTTAGCCAGGCAGGATACACATACTCCTACGCATTATGAGCTGCTGGAATATATTGCCGACACCCTACTCATTTCAGCATTGACTGCAGTCTGTCTTAAACGTTAAAAATGCCACCCTAAGGCCTTACAATGGTAACCGTGTATTCCAGTATATATGCTTGTGGAGGAACACAATAATAGTAGTATTCCTCGACAGATTTCTATATTTAAAAATACTAAACCTCTCTTTAAAAGCTTTTTCATCTTCCAAATTAAAATGGGTGTGTTCACTATACGCGAGCCACTTCACAAACAAGGTATGGAGCTTAGCCTCAGAATTGACAATATCATCGTTTATTACCTTTAGATCTGTTTAATGATCATGAATGAGAGATCATTAATATACAAGTAAGATGAGGAAAAGTTGAAAAGGAAAGCTTAACACATCTTCATATGCATCTTTTTACCTTCACGTAGCTTAGCACGTTCTTGTTCACGGAGCTTATCCTCCGGCTTGTGGAAGCACTTGCATGATGCTGCAGCTAGCTGTGCTGCTGTAACATTAACAGGCGGCTGCATGGTAAAGGAAATTAGTTTAGTTTTCACATGATTACAGGTCCTAGAGAACGTATAATATATAACTCACAATGACCTAACAACAACAAAATGATTGCTTTAGTTATTCACATAAAATAAAACATCACCAACAAACAAAAAATTGATATCGAAATCATGAATCATCTTAATACTGTCATGCCTTCATTACAGATGCACATCCGGCAATAACAAATAGGCAAATACAATAAAACGCCCAAGGCGAAAATAAAGACTGAGCAATTTGGTTAAAAAACATTTTCTGGGGGCCTTGTCTCGCCTAGCGTCTAATACAACAACTCTACTCTACCATCATATCACTAAATTCGAAAAATCTAAGAAATCCCTAGACCTTGCATCTAACAGAAAATCCTACTAAACATACTGGTGGGTGATTATCATCACAAAATAACACAGAATCGAAATCACTTTTCAACAAAACATTAAAAGATGATACCGCAAATCAGAGACAAATACGGAGTATAAACTTACACAGGATTTTTTAGCTCTCCAAACACCTAGAGCATCTCTAAGAAGTTTCGATCGCGCCGCCTCCATTAACAAAGAAGAATTTCAGCAGATTAACTAAGAGAATGTGTTCGGTGTTAGGGATTTTTTGACTGAAGAAAAGTGCAAGAGATTTCTCTTCAAGTAATTCAAAAACCCGTAAGTAGCGAACTATACCCATATATTGCCTATTTTGCCAAGTCGGGAGTCACCACAGTAGTTCTAGAGTGTGAGCATAAACAATTTAGCGTTCGAGTTCAAAAGTGAGCCGATCCCGTAACAACAAGCGCCTGTAGCTCAGTGGATAGAGCGTCTGTTTCCTAAGCATCGTAGGTTCGGCCCCTACCTGGCGCGTTATGTAATTTTTCTTCCTTCTTTTTTGCCCATTTTTTTCTTCTTCTTCCTTCTGTCTTTTTTTTATTGTTGATTTCTTTGTTCCTTAATCTTCAGTCTTTTAATCGAAGAAGAAGGCTTTTATTCGATCAGTCGCAGAACAACATTGATTTTCACATTTTTTTTTTTTTGAAATCCATACGGTGATTGATATCAGATTTTTTTTTTTGTTAATTCTTTTTGAGATCTGATTGATGTGGATCGAGAAGGAAACTAGATCCTGATTTGCTCGTCTGTGAGTACAAGCTTTAGTGGTTCATAAACACTTTGACTTGGATCAACATAAACCGATTTTTAAAGGGATTCGGCAGTAACAACATCAACAGAATATGGAGGTATTGGGTAGCTGGTGATGGCTGATATGTTCAAATAATAATGAAAATGAATTTGGGTCTTCTGATATGTATCAAACAAAGGAGCATCAGTTGGTTGCAGTACATACGGTGTTGGGAGGAATTTATGCTGTAGCCGAGATGATCAGAGAATTAACAAGGGGGCTTGATCTGTTTGAGAAATTATCGCAACCAACTCAGTTGGGAGACGAAATTAAGGTGATTTTACAACAAAAGTCGCTCCTTGGCTCTTAACTGTCGCTGCTAGCTCTATCGACCAGGAATTTAATTCCAACATCCACCTTGGGAATTCACGTATTTTGAAGGTAAGTTTTGATCAATATCATGAACATAGTACATTTATACTTATGTCGTGCTCGAATCCTCTTATGAGGGACTTCAATATTTTTCAGGAAAACTCTATAAACCCATTAAAGATGGATAAATTTCATCCGGTAATATTTGCTGAAGATGCAGCTGCTGAAGGTGTTACCGCAGGAAACGCAAGGTACGGATATTTTTGATATAAATGTGTACGTAATTAGTTCTGTTTTCTGATATTTTTTCTGTCTATTTTTAAGTATATGCAAGAACGTCACCTTAGACCATAAGTTGATTAAGGGGAAGATAGTGGTATGTAGTGGAGGTGGTAGTAAGAGAGCGGAAGTTTTAAGAAATGGTGGTGGTGTTGGAATGATACTTTTGATCAACCCCTTAGATGGAATAAATGATTACATCTTGCAATACGTCATTCCAACCACTGTTTTTGACATAATAGAACTACAAGCTCTTGTTGATTATGTAGCCTTATCACAGTAAGTTTCTAACATCAGTTGAAACATTTATGTTCAGTTCAAAAAGAAGAAAGGATATATTTTTTTTGCTGAAGCTGAAAGAAGAGCTCGTTGTTGTTGTTTGCCTAATAGAAGAGACTTGAAGTTTGCAGTGGCCAGGCGGAGATGGAATTGGAGTTAGATGGGGTTGTTATTCAACTGAATTGTTTCGAATTGGTTGGCAAATGGCAGATAATGGAATCGTCTTTGATGAATGAATTAAGTATGGCAGTGGTGGATTTGATTTCTAAGGTCGGCTGGATGTGTTGGATTGGGGATGGTCTGAACTTATTTTGGTTAGAGGAGGATTGTCTTGCTGGTGTTTACATTTTTGCGAGACTCGTCAGTAAATGGAAACTGGTGTTGTGGTTTTTTAGAAAAGGAATTGGTGTTGTGGCCGACAATATACCTTTAAGAAAGATTAATGCATAATATGTTATGCAACTAAAAAGATGTCTACATAACTTGTTATGCAGCTACAAAATTGTCTGCATAACGTGTTATGCGCATAATGTATTATGCAGCTACTTTTTTCTTAGTATTGAAACCAACAAAAAATAAGGTTGCATAACTTGTCATGCACCTATAATAATATCTACATAACCTGTTATGCAATCGTGAAAATATGATTGCATAATGCATTATGCATCGAGAAAATTGTTGCACAATCTTTTATGCATCGAGAAAATAAATGCATAACCTGATATGCATCCTTAAATATGGATGCGTACTGCATTATGCATCAATTTTTTATGTACACACTAAAATCAGCCAAAACAATGGTTACATAACTTGTTATAGATGCATAACTTAGTTATGCAGATGCATAATTTGTTAGCAGTCGAGAAAATGGTTGCATAATTCGTTATGCGTCTGTAGAATGTGTTACGCATTTTTTTTGGTGGCTGCATAATGGTTATGTAATCAGTTTTTGAAATTTTGCCTAAACTGATGATCACCTCCGATTTTTTCGTGAAAAACATAAATTTGATAATGTTGTTTTTACTCGTTACGTAGCTCTTTTAAAAAGATTTCCAACGATATAAAATTTGTAAAATTCCAAAACGCGGATTTTTAGATATGTTATATCCAAGTTGCGTTGCCAATTATATCCCTAATGCATAACCCGTCATGCGGATGCATAATCCGTCATGCAGACATTTTTAATAAGAGTTATTTTGTAAATGGGTCGTAAGTTTATGGCTAAATTAGGGTCTGGTCGTGAAACATGCCGTTGATGCATTAGGGTCGAAGACTAACAAGAGACCGTTTAGCAAACTGTTAGTTGATTTTTTAAATTTGCCAAAGTTCCTGACTGTTAGTCGACTTGGATTGACTGTTTGAATATAGTCAAAATCTACAACTCTTTAATCCTTTGCCGTCTTCTTCCCTCATGTGCGACTCGTTCGATCTTAATGTTATCTATAGTTGTGCTACTGCAGATCTATGATTTTCGTCTTTAAGTAATTGAGACGTGATGGGAAGTGAAGAAAAGTGATAAAGAATAATGATCGATATAGAGAGGGAGTAAACCAGTTTGGATTGAATATGACTCCAGCCCAAGATTCTAATCACCTACAAACTCATGTAGCTTATGAATCCGTTGAAACCTTTAATCAACAATAGCAACAACATGTTTTAGTTTTTTTTTTATTTTTTTGCACTAGATGATGAAAATCGAGGTATAGAGAGAGCAGAGTGGAAAGAACACGGCTTAACAGAGAGACTACATTTTGGTCCTGATTTTCAAGACCAAGTTTATGAAAAACCAAGCTTCTCCTCCATCATCTTCTTACTTCTTCAATTCGGAGCCTCACCTATGAATCCTCCTATCTCAAAACCCCAAAACTTCAAGCATATTTAAAACCCTATATATTTTAAGAACTAGCTAACCAGATTCGTAGTAATACATGCACACATGTAAGTGTACATATTACGGTGTGCAAAATAGTATGTCGTAGGGGTTCTCAAATCTCTACTGGTTGTTGTTTTCCTTTTCAAAAAATGCACTTTACATATTCGATGAAATGTCACTAATTTTTCCCTGTTAAGTTTCTAACAGATATTAGGATATAATGTCATTTGATTATTTTACAAGGGTAATTTAGTAAATAAAGCAAACAGTCAAAGTCAGTCTACGACCCTAATGCATCAAATGCATGTTCTACGACCCAGACCCTAATTAGGTCATAAACTTACGACCCATTTACAAAATAACTCTTTTAATAATTTCATATAATTATGGGTGTCACGGAAATAATTATGGGTGTCACAGTACCTAAAATTAATTGTGGGCCTGACAATGAGAATATTATTTTTTTGGGCCTGCGCCTAATTTTCCCAAACCAAGTTGATACGACGAACTCTAGGGTGTGAGCATGGACCGGGTTCGACCGGTTCTGGCCTCACCCGCATCAGTACAATATACGATTATCTCTGAATTGACATCCAACAGAATGAGTTGTTAAAACTAGGCTAGTTAATCCAGTTTGATAACCCAGTTAATGTCTAGTCCAGTCCTAAAAAAAATTTAATCGCTGGTCCAAAAATTTAATCTCATGTTTTTGGACCAGACTTTTATCCGCTCGTCCAGAAACCAGCAGAACACGTGCGACCAAGCTAAAATAATTCCAAATGTAACCTTCTGCAACTGATATTGTTAGAGAACTGCTCGGTCGAACTCGCATGCGTTGCTATCTCAAGCATGTTTGTCAATGTTAGTGATCAAAACTATAAGTCTTTTATAGATGTCTCGGACTAGGATATAGTTCGTGTAGTTGAGCTTAGACTTCACGTCATTTATCATTTGAAGACGAAGAACTACTAAGGAGAGCTTGTGGAACTTCATCGCCAAAAGGTATGTGGAAACTTAAACTCATCTATCACTTGGAAAGTCTATTTCTACTCTATCTCCTATATTGAGACATAAGTCGTATTACGATATAGTTTTCTATATACACATTTGAGATTTCGAGTTGAGAATATCTCGCTTACATATTTCTCGAAATATGTGTTGTTAAGCTTTCGCTTCGACCAAGTTCATCTTATATCATGAGAAAATTTCCGAGTAACATCTTACATGGTTTGTGTGATACAGTCATTTGGTGTAAGACTTGGAATGTTTCGATAAAGATTATTTCAATATCTTGAAAATTGCTACGCGTGCCTTTCTTCAAGCGCGTGATTTTCAATCATGGGTTTATGTAGTTAATGCCTATGAGGCTCCCGTTTTGGCAATAGGTAATGCAACCGTTCCAAAGAGCATTGGTGTATATGATGTTGCCTAGATACTTGTTGCAAAGAAAAACTCCGACGGTTTGAATGCCATCATACATGCCATTACCCCAGATCTTCAGCACCATGTGACTACGTGCACTCGGTCTAAATATGCTTGGGATATCTTAGAAACCGTATTCGAAGGAAATACCAGTGAAAAGGAAGCCAAGCTTCAAAACCTAAATTCTGATTGGGAAAACCTTCATATGGAAGATGAATATTCATTTGATGAGTTTAATCACAAAGTGTCTGAAATTGTTAATGCATCTTTTGCATTGGGTAAGACTATTCTTGAAAAGGACATTGTGATGAAATTATCACATCGCTGTCATCTACATACGATTCTAAGAAGCATGTCATCGTTGAAGGAAATAACCTTGATGCTCTCTCTAGAAATACGATGGTTGGAAAGCTAAAGATCTTTGATCATGAGCATACATCCAAAATTGGAAAGGATGTTGCTTTCAAAGCACAAAGAAACACTAAATTACTTGACAAAAGTAAAAGTGTTTGTCTCTCTGAGGATGATTTTTCTGAGACTGATTCATCAGATGAAGATCTTGGAAAGTCAGTCTCTTTGATCACAAGACAGTTTAGAGTTCTTCTATTGAAGAGAAGTAAACGATTTTCTAGAGACAAACCTAGGTCACAACTAAACCTCACAGTCGCATTCCTCCTAAAAACAGGGATGCTGACGAGGTTGATGACGGGGACATGCCACAATGCTTTAAGTGTAGAGGTTTTGGTCATTTTGAAAATGAGTGCCCGAACTGTAGAAAATACACTGGGAACAAAGGTCTTGCTGCAACTCTTGATGAAATATCTGATCACTATGATTCTAATGAAGACGAAAAATCAAGTGTTTCACTTCTTTGTGAAGATATTGACTTTGATAATTGTAGCAATACATACATCAATCTCAATATTCTTCCGGAAGAAGACTCAACCCATCTGGAAGAAAAAATTGACATTTCTGTTGGAAACTCTTTGTCTGATTTTTCAGGTTCCACTCTGTGCCTAGCATCTTGCACATCTAAGGCGTATGAATCATCTTATCCGTTGACATGCTCTTATTGCTCAATTAAAGGTCATGAACTGTCAAAGTGTACAAAAACAAGATGAGACATGTCAAGAGACTCCAATGAAGAGCGAAGCTTAAACTTGTTCAAAAAACTGCTGAGGTATGTAAGATTTTATCCTCTTCGAAGAAGTTGGTTTCCAAAGATAAGACAAGACCATTAGAAAAGAGAATTTGGTCTAAACATTCTGATAGACAGGGTTCTATGAATTCCATTCAAAAAGGTTATGGTGGACAAATTGTTGTTCACCGCGACACAACTTGATTCTGTTGTTTTGGTGCATCTTGTCTCAGTGACCCTACATTCCTTTTTCCTTCTCTGAAACTCTTTTCATCTTAAAGACTGCATGTTGTGTTTAAATTGTGATTTCTCTCACAAACTCATACACGTATGAAAACTCCAAGCATCATGTGTTTTGATGGAAAAGATGTTAATATGTTTGTTAAGCCATCAATCATGAAGGAAAAAGAGAAATCTACGTTGCCTCCAACTTTTGAAAAGAAAAATAAGGAACGTGAGGAAGCCAAGAGTTGTTCCTTCAAATTCTCAGAAGTTTTCTGATGTTCTTGAAGAGTTGAAGGAAACAAGGAAGGAGATTCAGCAAATAAAGTCTTTTGTTATGAGAACTCTCAAAATTCAAAAGGCCCTGATTCGACATAATCAGTCTAGAAGGTTTGTTGGAATTGACTCCTTTCTCCATGAATCTTATGTTCCCATGGATGTTGACGACAAGGAGTTCGGGGACGATAAAAAATTCTTCAGAGGTCTCAATGTCCAGTAAATCTTCTTTTTGTGTTTCTAGAAGAATAACTAGGGATTGGAATAGCCACTATTGTGTGTACACATAGCTATGTCCAACGATTTTCATCTTCATTATTTTCAGATTTATTTATTTAAATTCTAAGTTATTTGGAAGATAATTTTTTCCAATTTTAATCTTTATGATTCGATATATTGCAAATTGTTATGGGATATGTTGTTTACGTCCATGAACCTATGGCTGTCCCATACTTGTTCAAAAGTTATCTCTATTATATGTCGATATGAATCTGTTGATAAAAGAAAGAATGAACTTTTGACAAACAAAAGTTAAAGCCTTTTATGTCATTATTTTGATGGAAGAAAGGATTAAAATTTTGTTTACAAGGATTAAGTCTATTACATGTCATTATGCAAATAGTGATGAAAAATAGAATGAATCCTTGTTTATTCCACAGTATTTGGTCAATCTCTGATCCACTTTTTTGTGCATATACTGTGTTGCTCCGTAAGTTTTCTTATGTTTGAGCATGACCAATTGAATTGATCATTCTCTTGTGTTCAATTTAGTTGTTGCTCCGTAAGTTCTCTTATGACGAGCATGGCCAATTGAATTGATCACTTTCTTGTGGTTAATTTAGTTGTATATTCCGATTGAATTAATCATGGGTTTTCTTTTGGTTTATTTAGTTATGATTTTCGATTAAATTAATCATGGGTTTTCTTGTGGTTGATTTAGTTGTGCTTTTCAATTGGATTAATCATGGATTCTGTTGTGGTTAATTCAATTGAATACTTTGGATTCAAATTCATATTTTCATGTGATTTGGTTATGTCCAAAGAAATCTTTCTTTTCTTGTGAAAGTAAGGTCGCCTTTGTTGTTCTTTCGGGAATGACATTTTATGGGGGAGAGTTCTTTTTGACCTTGTGCTTAATTGCCAAATCTTTGTGGGGAGTGCGGCTGTGGAATATTATAGGGGTTATCTTGTATCTTTATAAACTCCTTGATGAATGCATTTAGCTTCCGCTTTATGATGGCATCTAAATAAGTTGATATGGTATTATCTTTTTGTCATAAAGTATCTCTATGAAAATTTCATTATGATCCCACTAGTTTTCATACCTTTGCTAATTTATATTGACAAAAAGGAGGAGAATTAATATGTAGTGTGATACTACAAATACATATGGTTTACGGATCATTATGTAAGGGGGAGTGGTTTTCATGTCGTGATGAAGTATTGACTAAGGGGGAGTGACACATATCACCATAATGTTATTGTCAAAGTTGTGATACAATTGAACTTTGATGTTGTGTGATAATACTATGACACCGCATAACGATGATTGAGGGCATTTGTTTTCTCATTGTTATCGTTACGGATCATCAACTAACGATGGTGCTAAACTTACAACCTTTGGAATCATTGGAGTACTTGTGTAGATGGTGAAAAACGATTTGCTTGTTTTTACGGAATTGAGGAGAAGTTTGTGTGGAGACTCCTTGAACCGAGCGAAATGTTGAACCTCACACAGATGCACTGCAAGAAGTGAGTGCTTTAAGTTCGAGAGATCAATCTGTAGGACTCCGGCCTAAACCAAGAACAATGGTCGTTCCAGAGTCAATTTGGTCACAAGAGAGGATGAGTTGATCTGTAGGAGGGAAGCTGAGAAATTTGCGGGATCAATGGTGATCTGAGATTGTAGGTGTGTTGTGAATTCAGCGGAGGAAAGTTCTGAACGATTGAAGTTTACTCAATTGAGAGTGATTGCTCAGACGATAAGTTCGTGTAGACGAAATATTGTCTGTATGAACTTGCCGAGAAATTCCTTGTCCTTTTCAATCATGATTCAGATTTCTTTTATATTGCAAAAATGAAAACACCATGATCCCATGAAGTGTGACAGTTGCTGGAGTCAGAGAGTGGGGAAGTGGGAAATCATGTCAAAACCAGTTACTCATCGTGCGGAGACTTGGTTAATTTTCCACCCACTACTTTGCTGACTCTTCCAACTAATTGCACGACTTGCTCACATTCTCGTCGTGTGCTTAGACACACGTGCCGTAGACCGCCATACCAAAACCCTAGTTAATATCCCCCCATGTGACACGATTGATATCTCGTGTTTGTGGAGTCAGTTGGTGACTTTATGGGACAATGAGTCCTTGTATTTCTGAGTTGAACATAATTTGAAAATGTTCTGAGACTCATGGATTGAACATGCCTGCTGAGGAAAAGTATCATTGTCATATTGATAACCTGAGTAAACCATATTTGCTGAATTGTTGAATATTGATAGTTGAACCAATATTCTTTAATCTGAGCAAATATTGCCGGTCTGAGCAAATATTGCTCGTTTGATGAATTGTTGGTTGCAGGACCAAATAAAATATTAATTTAAGATACTGATTGCTGGGCCGAGCATAATAAATAAAAGTGTTGATTATGGGATCAACATAAAATTATCAGTATTTGAATCTGCTCAGAATTATGTTTTGCAGAGCTCTGGATTCAAAACCCTAATTTTAATGAATTGATGATTTATTGAAAATCAATCGCAGAGTGAAGCAGGGACCGGCTACATGGGATGATAAGTCCACCATGTAATTCCCAGATGCTCGAATGAGCAAAATACCAAAGCCTCTTGAGGACCAGTTGGTGAAAGAATGATTAAATGCTGGTTTAATCATTTGTTAAAATAATGCTCGTGTGAGCGAGAGGTAGTAAAACCTAGCTATGATATGAAAAGATGAGGGACCGACCAAGAGGTCATGAGACCGGCCCTTGGTGGTCGTGGGACCAATTAATGGTCATTTGAGCAAACCCTCAATTGTTTGAAAAGAGTTTGGACCTAATACGGGCAATTGAGCAAATTAGGTCAAAATAACTAAAACATGTGAGATCGGCCATTTGCAAGCCCTAGGGCCACCGTTGGTCGGTCAAGGGGATATGCCCGTGTCTCCACGACGTTCATGTCTCAGTCCTGAGAGTTTTGATATTTTCCGGTGTGCGTTTGAGCAACATTTTGAGAAAATATGCAGAATCCAGGGTTTTGCTGAAACTAGGAAAAATTCATGAGATGATGAAAAATAATAATAAAATAGGGAATGATGGAGTATGGGACCGAAAATGGCCAGGGCATGGCTGGCCGTCCAACAGGCCCGGTCCCAGAGCACTCTTTCCAATTTTATGTAATTTTATGTATTTACTCTGAATTGAGGGAAATTCCATGAAACTGGAGAGTTTTATGAAATTAGGGAACTTCCATGAGATTAGGGAAATAAAATAATAATAAAATAGGGAATGATGGAGTGTGGGGCCGGCAATGTCCAGGGCATGGCCGGCCGGCCAACGGGCACGGACCCAGAGAACTCTTCCCAATTTTATGTAATTTTCATGATTTTAGGGAATTTTCATAAAATCAAGAGTTTTGTTGAAACCAAGGTATTTTGTTGAAATCAGGGAGTTTTCATGGAATGAGGAAAACAAAACAAAACAAATAATAATAAAATAAGGGGTGTGTTGGACCGGCTAGGGCATGACCGGCCGGCTAGGGTCCGGTCCCACGGTTTTCCTAATTTTATAATATATTTTCATGGGTTTAGGGAAAAATCATGAAATCAGGGAATTTTCATAGGATGAGGGAAATAAAATAATAAGGAACCGTGAGGTTTGGGACCGGTCACGGCCAGGGCATGGCCGTCCGGTTAGTGGGCTTGGTCCCGCGACACCTTTTCCTAATTTTATTATTTCCTTGACGTGTGGAAACACCATGGGACTGGGAGTTTCCTTGAAACGAAAGAGATTTGCTCAAATGAGAGGATTTTCATGAGATCAGGGAAAAATAATAAAATATGATAAAATATAAAATTGGGCGTGGGAATGGTCGAGGCGTGACTGGCCGGATGGTGAGCCCAGTCCCTTGATGCCTTTGTTAATATTTTATTGTTATTATTTTTCTTCCTATTTTGCATAGGTTTATCGTTCCTTCGTGCTCTGAAATGCTCGTTTGTGCATTCAGATGCTGGTCTGTGCATTATTGCTAAGTACATTTGCACCATTTTAGTCAGAGCTTAGTCGATGCTCAGATGCCTGTACGTTGAATATTTATTACTAACCCATGGAACTCTGCTAGGAAGAACCATAAATTGAAGTAACGAAATATTCAAAGAATCGTAGAATATAGCTGCATATTCAGTTACAATCAGAGATAATTAATTGATGGCTCTCTACTAGCAGGCATGCTGTCTAGGAGCATTAATTATTTGAGAGTTGAGCAATATGAACTTGATGGAGTGTCATACTTCTCCTATATAGTCATGAAAAACCTGGTATCATCCTACTGGCAGGCATGCAGTCTAAGAGCCGCCCAATATTTCGATTCTATACAGAAATAATTACTGAAATTGCTCAGTATTCATGAGATGTGCCGTGGTCTCAGCTGGGAGACTACATATCTACATATACTCTGAGAGACAGCCTTCTCAGTCAGAGATTCAGGGCATGAGCTTTCACGCTTTAATGAGAGACATGAGCCTCAATACTCATCTGATTGCTGGATCAGGAGCATGTACAATTATGGTTTTACGATTTTAACCCTTGTCGAAAATCCACCATCTACATTAAGTCCCCTGCTTAGTGAGGGACAGTCATGTTCCTCAGTCAGCACTGAATGATGATTTTCCAGTTATGAATGAAATAAGTAATTGAACTTAATCGTAAGATAAGACGTTACCGGATTTCCGATTGCGCGAGTGGACCACGGCTTGAACGAAGATCCCAGTGGCATGATAGAGCGTCATCTAATGAGCATAAATTGGTGTAGAACTGCTGATTTGATGGCGGAACCTTGGTCGGTTTAGGATTCAAGGATCCGAGCCCAAGAAAGGAATCTGTTTTAGCGCGGACGCTCGTTCGTTCGTTAGTTTAAGAAACAACAAAATAGACCTGAGTGTAATGATAAAATTTTTGTCTATGAGCTTTCACGAAAAACAAAATTTTATTTTTAAAATATGTGAGATCTCACAAAGTGGAATAAACTCTCGTTTCGAAGGTGGATGCTCGTATGGGAGAATTTTTTTGAACAGATGTGCATCTGTTAGTAATAAAATTTTGTTTATGAGCTTTCATAGAAAAAATTATCTTCGAGCTTTCAGAAATATTTAAAATTATACTCTCGCTTCAAAGACAGATACTCGTGTGATGGAGCAATATATATATATATATATATATATATATTGTTCAAACATACGTGAGTTTCACGTTAAAATATGTATATATTTTTGTAAAATCAATGTTTTGATTTTGAACAACTGGTGAAAATAGACAATTATACATGGTGAAATAATGTCTGTATGTGAGTTTTCACAATTGTAGAATGGACGTCTGCCCAATTTTTGAAAAACCAGTGGATGTTAAAATTCACGTGGCTTGTTCATGGTTCTATGAAAATCAAGTCATGATTTTGAATAATGAATCTTGCTCGTCTTTGCAGGTTTGAAGGAACGAGCAAGTTTTTTCGAAATTCCGACGTTATAATCACTATATCTAGTGAAATTGTAAATAGGTAAGAGTTGGATTGTTACCATTTTTGTTGCGTGTTTGTTATTGGTACATCCATGACTCCATGTATTTCGCCTCAGATAGTGGTGACTTCTGGTTACAACCACCCTTCTACATCTTCCGTCGGACGCTCCAGAAATATGAAGTCAAAGATGAAGACTTCTGCAGATGTTCATGCCGAGGTGAATCAACCTTTCAGAGACGCTGGAAAGCTGGTACTTTGTATGTCTCGTGATCATCTGGGAGTCGTCCCTTCAGTAGAAGCACCGCCGACTTCAGCAAATGAGACTATCGGCTGAAGATGAAATTAGGATTTGCGTTGATGGTGTAGATCCTGATTCAAATGTGGATGTACGATGAACTTCGTCATAATTCGTCATCAGAAAATTCAGA
Source organism: Papaver somniferum (assembly GCF_003573695.1). Lineage (NCBI taxonomy): Eukaryota > Viridiplantae > Streptophyta > Magnoliopsida > Ranunculales > Papaveraceae > Papaver > Papaver somniferum. The sequence continues at coordinate 39,502,899 of NC_039358.1, forward strand.
AGTCGGTCTTTCAGTAAAAACGATGTAGAATCTTCGTTCGATGTCGGATTTTCGCGGTCTACCCATGTTTTTTGATCCTAAAAAGATTTCCAAGCTTTAAATTAGAAGCTTTTTGAGTTTTGAGCATGTTTAGGGGACGAAATAGGCGAAACATTAAACTTCCAGGAGATTTCCAGAAAATTTTCAGCTGACATGTAGTCCAATGTTTCGACCACATCTCTTTGCTCGTTCATCCAATTACTATGAATTTTGGATATGTCGTAGAGGACATCCATGAGAAGAGAATGGTATATGATCTATCCCTAGATTATTCACCAATTTCTCCCAGCTCACCCCTTTGTGCAAGATAGTGTAAAATCGTTTCAGACGAGCTTGTTGTAAAACGCCCCTGTTGTGTCTTTAGACCATTCACTCGAGTCTTGAACACTTGATGAAGGATTTTAATGCCATTTATTTATTTCAAATCTGAACCCCTTGATTGATACATGATCATGGTGCTTGCAGTGTCATCATGTTTCTGTCAGTCGTAGAAACATCACTTCTGAAACCCTGGTCACGAGACCCTAGCTGAGGTTGCTCTCAAAAGGGGATGATGTAATGACCATGGTTTCATGTCCCGGTGGTAGGATTCCTTTTATGATGAATGATTAGCACATGAGAGTCTGGTGCCACGGGTCTTGGACTGTGAAACTGATCGTCATGATCAGTGGACCGTCAGTCCCCAGTATCTTGTTGAATCTCTCCTTTTCATTTTCTCTTCTCCTTGCCAGACTTGGATAGATGACCCAGGCAGAAAAATTGATGTAAAGACCTAGGTGGTCGAAGTTGGAGGTACCTTGATGAAGTACTTGGTGGAAAGACATGGTGAACACCGATTGACTGTGGAAGTTATGAATCCCGTCTAAGAATTGCTGCTTGCATGTACGCTCTGGAAGCTGTAGGAACCTCATACGACGTTCGAATTCGACGCTTGACCCCAACTTTTGAAGCTAAGAGGCTGATTTATCATATGAGTAAAGAATCACTCAACTTGGAGTTGTAGAGGTCATCCAACGAAGGATGCACATTTGTAATTTTTAATCCCGTACAAATTTTTCAGATTTCGTAGACCTGATGGTAAAGGCCATATCTTTCAGCTTGTATGTCCGATTGATGCACCCTTTTAGTATGTTGTAGCAGAGACATAAACGAACATCTTTTATTGAGGAAGAATTGTCTCATTCCTCACCCATTGGTACGTTTTTGTAAACCCATGGACGGAAGCATGTTGTATCTCATTTGTAGAGGTGATGAGAACATCTTGTAGAAGACTTTGGCTTGTGTTTGTCTATCGTGCAAGCTCTGGGAAGACTTTGATGCTAACAGGTTTTCATGTCCACACGTCTTGATATGAGTCATTAGTGCTTGGAGAATTATGATCCATCGAGTAACACTTCCATACTTAGGTTGTAGAGAATGGACAGTTGATGGAGCTTTGTCATGAGGATGTTGCTCTTGAGACCATTGTTAATGTTGAGATCTTGATTGAATTTATCCAGAAATTCTTGTTGATGCTGAGATCAGGGACTTAGTTCCTCCAAATATCCTTGTTGATGTCGATACCATGATTGGAGTTTCTCCAGAGACCGAGAAGGCTAGAACCATGATTATCAACATAGTGTTGCTCCTTCATCCATTGAGCCGCGAAGTGGTTATGTCAGGGAATTGATGTTGTTGCGGCAAATAGCAGCAGCGTACTTTATTAAATAAGATCAAGTCCTCAGTGTGTTGAAGGAGTTTGTGCTAACGTTGCATCTTCTCCAGAAGTATTATCACGGGATAATGAAGACCTATCGATTGAACTTTGATCGTGTCGATGTTGAATCAGTATGTCACCGTAGAGATATTGTGTTGAAGATAGATAAGATATTATTGAAGGTGTACTCTTTGATTGGGAGTACCGTCTGAAGGCTTCTGAAGAATGTAGCATTCAGAGATGAGAGGTTTTTGACTTTCAGTTGGCCTTGGAGAAGTAGGTGATTGACAGCTGTTGTAAGGATTTTCTTAGATGCTCGAGTGTTGAGGCTTCACACCCTTTAAGCTTCCGATGTCGTGGGTTTGATCGTCTCGGCCTCGAGTATCCTCTGTTGATTCAGCATTCCTTTCATTGCGGTAGTGGGATTCAACACTTGTGCAGACATCAGAGCTTTCTGATTTTGTGGTACACAAGGACACTTGTACAAGGCTATGGAGAAATGACCAAATGTTCTTTTCCGTGCATGAACACCATCTCAGTAATGTATGTCTCAGTGAGATGCTCGATTCGGAGAAATGTCAGAATCAACCACTTGGTGAAATATTGCTGAAGTGAGATTACCCACTTATAGAGTCTTGCAATAACAGAGATGCTAGCAGAATTGAGTCCCCATGCTAGAATAGCATGTGAGAAAATAAATGACATAGACATGGGAGGAATGAGACTTTCCTAAGTGTAGGACCTTTGGATGAATGTTTATGCATCATTTGCAGGATCCTGATTCAACCTCGCCAAAGTTCGAAATTCCTCTAAGTGCTCTGATGATAGAACGTCCGCCAAATATTCTGGATCAGAACTTTCTTCTTTGGAGAGATGTGTAACCAAAGGCGCTTTTTAAGTGAATCCACGCTAGTCTGAAGGACATGTCATATCCTGGATTTTCCTGATTATGTGAAACTTGGCTTCTGTCCAGGTTGAACTTATGTTCACTTTGAGAGTGATGTAGCCATAAGTATTTCCGACGTTCCTTCAAGGTCTCTGATTGAGATGGGAGCATGAGTAGCTCTTTGTCGAGTGATGCATGTGGATCCGACGGTTTTCAGTGGAATGTTGTTGATGGCGGTGCCAACATCGATCAACGTTCTTCCAAATTCGTTTCTTCTGATATTGACTGTGGTAAGAAGTCCCCAGTCATACATCTCTTGGTCTGTGGTTGGAGGCTTAAGAAGTATTTCCGGAATGGACTTCTTGACACGATGTAGTTCAGTGTTGTGAATATGTCTCTCCTTTGTGCCTTCGACAGATAGAACAATCCACATTAGACCAAGGATTGAACTGCCTCTTTGATAGGTTGTTCAGAAAGTGTAAAGGTTATGATTGGGAGAGGATTCTTGTATGCTCATTCAGTACCCAGTTGAAGCTATTGTGGATCAACCGTCTCTTCAAAATGTTGAAGTCACCTGTTAGATTATAGGTGAACTTATGAAGGTAACAATAACTAGGATTCTTCATTTCTTCTTCAGTCAGATGCCTCCTGATGAATGTCGGTTTGCTTGCACCAAACTGAATCCAAGCTTTCAGTAACTTGATCACTTGTTTAATGAAAAGAGGGAGCTTAGAATCTGTATGATCATTTCCCCGTTTGTTGATGTAGGGTTGAGGTTCGTGCATTTCAAGATTGGTTATATTTTCTTTGTGCTTCCGGAAGAGCTGGAGAAGCATGCTTGCGTTGTGACTCGGCTTTCCATTTGCTCCCTTATGCAAAATTTATGGAAGCTTGGAGGTTTTATTGCTTGTTAATCAAATGACTGCTACCTCTAGTCTCTCGCGACTCTTCAGCCTTTGTAGCTTTTGTTCTTTCCAGTAAAGCGGGTGTAGTAGTTGCCGATCTCTTCGCCGCTTCATCAAGCTCTGAGAAGGTATGGAAACGAAGATTTTCCAATAAAGCTCTGTAGACCGGGATCATGCCATTGATACACAAGTCTACAAGTTGTTGCTCCGTGACGTTTGGATCATGACAGTCCAGGGTCTGGACTCTGAATCTTTTCACGTAGTCATTGGGATGTTCATTGCTCTTTTGAAACATTCTTCCAAGATCGGAGAGAATAACTTGATCTGACACAAAGAAGTACTTTCTGTAGAAGGCGTTAATCATTTCTCCCCAATTGTTGATAGCTCCTGGTGCGATGTTTTTGTACGAGGTGTATGCCCTGCCTTTCAAGGATTTTGAAAATTCTTTGAGGCGAACTACATGGTTATGCTCATGTTCACCCAAGGCTTCCAGGAACCGAGAAACATGCTACCGAGCATTGCCTGTTCCATCATACAAAGTGAAGTTTGGAGAGGTATAACCTTTTGGAAGAGGAATCCTTTGCGTAGCAGCAGGGTATGGAGGCTGGTGACGATGGATATGTGATGTCTTGTCTTTTCCATGGTTCTCCAAGAGGCGTTCCAAATCTTCCCGAGTAATGAAATTTGATGATTCCTTCGCTGATGGATCGTCTGCAGCTTTGCGGACTTTGTTGTCATCTATTGTATGAATTGGAACTACTTCAGGATCAGCATCTGAGGATGTTTCCTTTTATTTTCCTTCTCCTTGAGTCTTCTCTGACATCTTATCAGTGAGAGTCTTGAGATAATTGAATAGCTCCTTCTGTGCTACAGTCATGTCAGTTTGATTCTTTGCAAGAGTCTCTTGCACCTTGATGAGATCATCCATGGTAGGTGGTAGATTCTCCCTGACTTCCTCAGGGTGTCGACCGAACAGGGGATGACATTCCATGTTAGCGTGAGGAGGAATAACATCACCACCGTCAGTGTTAGAGGCCCGAATGGTTTCCGGGATATCCTCATTGTCATTGTTGCTAGTGCTAGCGTCGTTTGTGTTGGAACCTGTAACTAACCCAGATATTAATCTCCCATTGTGGTCGCCAATCTGTAGATAGTGAAAAACGATTTGATGATTTTTACGGAATTGAGGAGACGTCTGTGTGGAGACTCCTTGAACCGAGCGAAATGTTGAACCTCACACAGATGCACTGCAAGAAGGGAGTGCTTTAAGTTCGAGAGATCAATCTGTAGGACTCCGGCCTAAACCAAGAACAATGGTCGTTCCAGAGTCAATTTGGTCACAAGAGAGGATGGGTTGATCTGTAGGAGGGAAGCTGAGAAATGTGTTGGATCAATGGTTATCTAAGATTTTAGGTGTACTGTGAATTCAGCGTAGGAAATTTCTGAACGATTGAAGTTTACTCAATTGAGAGTGATTGCTCAGACGATAAGTTCGTGTAAACGAAAGATTGTATGTATGAACTTGCCGAGAAATTCCTTGTCCTTTTCAATCATGATTCAGATGTCTTTTATATTGCTAAAATGAAAACACCATGATCCCATGAAGTGTGACAGTTGCTGGAGTCAGAGAGTGGGGAAGTGGGAAATCATGTCAAAACCAGTTACTCATCATGCGGATACTTGGTTAATTTTCCACCCACTACTTTGCTAACTCTTCCAACTGATTGCACGACTTGATCACATTCTCGTTGTGTGCTTAGACACACGTGCCGTAGACCTCCAGACCAAAACACTAGTTAATATCCCCCCATGTGACACAATTGATGTCTCGTGATTGTGGAGTCAGTTGCTGATTTTATGGGACGACGAGTCCTTGTATTGCTGAATTGAACATAATTTACAAATATTCTGAGACTCATGGATTTAACATGCCTGCTGAGGCAAAATATCATTGTCATATTGATAACATGAGCAAACCGTATTTTCTGAATTGTTGAATATTGATAGTTGAATCAATATTCTTTAATCTGAGCAAATATTGCTGGTCTGAGCAAATATTGCTCGTTTGATGAATTGTTGGTTGCAGGACCAAATAAAATATTAATTTAAGATACTGACTACTGGGCCGAGTATAATAAATAAAAGTGTTGATCATGGGATCAACATAAAATTATCAGTATTTGAATCTGCTCAGAATTATGTTTTGCAGAGCTCTGGATTCAAAACCCTAATTTTAATGAATTGATGATTTATTGAAAATCAATCGCAAAGCGAAGCAGGGACCGGATACATGGGATGAAGAGTCCACCATGTATGCCCAGATGCTCGAATGAGCAAAATACCAAAGTCTCTTGAGGACCAGTTGGTGAAAGAATGATTAAATGCTGGTTTAATCATTTGTTAAAATAATGCTCGTGTGAGCGAGAGGTAGTAAAACCTAGCTATGATATGAAAAGATGAGGGACCGACCAAGAGGTCATGAGACCGGCCCTCGGTGGTTGTGGGACCAATTGATGGTCATTTGAGCAAACCCTCAATTTTTTGAAAAGAGTTTGGACCTAATACGGGAAATTGAGCAAACTATGCCATTTGCAAGCCTTAGGTCCACCCTTGGTCGGTCAAGGGGATATGCCCGTGTCGCCGCGGCGTTCGTGTCTCACTCCTGAGAGTTTGATATTTTTCGGTGTGCGTTTGAGCAACATTTTGAGAAAATATGCAGAATCCAGGGTTTTACTGAAACTAGGAAAAATTTATGAGATGATGAAAAATAATAATAAAATAGGGAATGATGGAGTATGGGACCGGAAATGGCCAGGTCATGGCCGGCCGGCCAACGGGCCCGGTTCCAGAGCACTCGTCCCAATTTTATGTATTTTCTCTGAATTGAGGGAAAATCCATGAAACTGGAGAGTTTTATGTAATTAGGGAAATAAAATAATAATAGAATATGTAATGATGGAGTGTGTGGCCGGAAATGTCCAGGGCATGATCGGCCGGCCAACGGGCACGATCCCAAAGCACTCTTCCCAATTTTATGTAATTTTCATGATTTTAGGGAATTTTCATAAAATCAAGAGTTTTGTTGAAACCAAGGTTGTTTGTTGAAATCAGGGAGTTTTCATGGAATGAGGAAAACAAAACAAATAATAATAAGAAGAAAATAAGGGGCGTGTGGGACCGGCTAGGGCATGACCGGACGGCTAGGTCCGGTCCCACAGTTTTCCTAATTTTATAATATATTTTCATGGGTTTAGGGAAAAATCATCAAATCAGGGAATTTTCATAGGATAAGGGAAATAAAATAATAAGGAACCGTGAGGTGTGGGACCGGTCACGGTGTCGGTCAGGGCATGGCCGGCCGGCTAGTGGGCTTGGTCCGGCGACACCTTTTCCTAATTTTATTATTTCCTTTACGTGTGGAAACACCATGGGACTGGGAGTTTCCTTGAAACGAAGGAGATTTGCTCAAATGAGAGGATTTTCATGATATCAGGGAAAAATAATAAAATATAAAATTGGGCGTGTGACTGGTCACGGCATGACTTTGTTAATATTTTTTTATTGATATTTTCTGTGGGACTGGTGAGCCTAGTCCCCTGGCGCCTATGTTAATATTTTTTTATTATTATTTTTCTTCCTATTTTGCATAGGTTCATCATTCCTTTGTGCTCTGAAATGCTCGTTTGTGCATTCAGATGCTGGTCTGTGCATTATTGCTAAGTACACTTGCACCATTTTAGTCAGGGCTTAGTCGATGCTCAGATGCCTGTACGTTGAATATTTATTACCAACCCATGGAACTCTGCTGGGAAGAACCATAAATTGAAGTAACGAAATATTCAAAGAATCGTAGAATATAGCTGCATATTCAGTTACGATCAGAGATAATTAATTGATGGCTCTCTACTAGCAGGCATGCTGTCTAGGAGCATTAATTATCTGAGAGTTGAGAAATATGAACTTGCTGGAGTGTCATAATTCTCCTATATAGTCAGGGAAAACGTGGTTGCATCCTGAAGACGTTTTTGCTCTATACTAGCAGGCATGCTGTCTAGGAGCCGCCCAATCTTTCGAATCTATACAGAAATAATTACTGAAATTTTATGTAATTTTCATGATTTTAGGGAATTTTCATAATATCAAGAGTTTTGTTGAAACCAAGGTAGTTTGTTGAAATCAGGGAGTTTTCATGGAATGCGGAAAACAAAAATAATAATAATAAAATAAGGGGCGTGTGGGACCAGTTAGGGCATGACCGGTCGGCTAGGTCCGGTCCCACAGTTTTCCTAATTTTATAATATATTTTCATGGGTTTAGGGAAAAATCATGAAATCAGAGAATTTTCATTGGATGAGGGAAATAAAATAATAAGGAACCGTGAGGTGTGGGACCGGTCACGGCCAGGGCATGGCCGGCTGGCTAGTAGGCTTGGTCCCGCGACACCTTTTCCTAATTTTATTATTTCCTTGACGTGTGGAAACACCATGGAACTGGGAGTTTCCTTGAAACGAAGTAGATTTGCTCAAATGAGAGGATTTTCATGAGATCAGGGAAAAATAATAAAATATAAAATTGGGCATGGGACTGGTCACGACATGACTTTGTTAATTTTTTTTTATTAATATTTTCTGTGGGACTGGTGAGCCCAGTCCCCTGGCGCCTATGTTAATATATTTTTATTATAATTTTTCTTCCTATTTTGCATAGGTTCATCGTTCCTTCGTGCTCTGAAATGCTCGTTTGTGCATTAAGATGCTGGTCTGTGCATTATTGCTAAGTACACTTGCACCATTTTAGTCAGGGCTTAGTCGATGCTCAGATGCATGTACGTTGAATATTTATTACTAACCCATGAAACTCTGCTGGGAAGAACCATAAATTGAAGTAACGAAATATTCAAAGAACCGTAGAATATAGCTTCATATTCAGTTACGATCAGAGATAATTAATTGATGGCTCTCTACTAGCAGCATGCTGTCTAGGAGCATTAATTATCTGAGAGTTGAGCAATATGAACTTGCTGGAGTGTCATAATTATCCTATATAGTCAGGGAAAACGTGGTTGCATCCTGAAGACGTTTTTGCTTTATACTAGCAGGCATGATGTCTAGGAGCCGCCCAATCTTTCGAATATATACAGAAATAGTTACTGAAATTGCTCAGTATTCATGAGATGTGTCGTGGCCTCAGCTGGGAGACTACACATCTACGTATACTCTGAGAGACAGCCTTTTCAGTCAGAGATTCAGGGCATGAGCTTTCACGCTTTAATGAGAGACATGAGCCTCAATACTCATCCGATTGCTGGATCAGGAGCATGTACAATTATGGTTTTACGATTTTAACCCTTGTCGAAAATCCACCATCTACAACATGGAAGTGACGAATATTTCGAGTCATGTTGAAGATGCCAAGGAGATCAAGCATGTGGATGAGAAGCTACAATTTTTATTTAATTTATAATCCATAAGTATTGATAGTTTTGTCACTAAAATTGACAAAGGGGGAGATTGTTAGAGCACTGCTCGGTCGAACTCGCATGCGTTGCTATCTCAAGCATGTTTGTCAATGTTAGTGATCAAAACTATAAGTCTTGATTTCTAGCCTATTTATAGATGTCTCGGACTAGGATATAGTTTGTATAGTTGAGCTTAGACTTCATGGCGTTTATCACTTGAAGACGAAGAACTGCTAAGGAGAGCTTGTGGAACTTCATTGAAAAAAGGTATGTGGAGACTTAAACTCATCTATCACTGGGAAAGTATATTTATACTTTATCTCCTATATTGAGACATAAGTCGTATTATGATATAGTTTTCTATATACACATTTGAGATTTCGAGCTGAATATATCTCGCTTACATATTTCTCGAAATATGTGTTGGTAAGCTTTCGCTTCGACCAAGTTCATCTTATATCATGAGAAAATTACCGAGTAACATCTTACATGGTTTATGTGATACAATCATTTGGTGTAAGACTTGGAGTGTTTCGATAATGATTATTCCAATATCTTGAAAATTGCTTTGATGCTAATAGTGTGTGAAAAAGACTATTGTCATTTTAGAAGAATGTTTCAATGATTGAAATAAAGAGTTTAGATATAAGCATATAGTGTGTCCGCACATTTGTGTCTAAGTCCAAAATCGGGAACCTAAAGTATGCATACTTGTGTCTATACAAAATGGTTGAAGGAGACTGGATAAGTATGCGTACCCGTACGCATACTGGCAGAAGTTCACGTCCGTGACTTTCTGCTGATGTTAGATTTCAAAACCAACTCATTCAGTAAAAAAATTCACGTCCGTGAATTTCTGCTGAGTTTGAAATCCAAACAAACTCAAATCGGTTACTTAAGTACGCATACCCGTACGCATACTTAAGTGTGTTACTTTCTAAAATCGGTTGTACATGAACTTAAACATTTATTAATAAGGAATCCAATCTTTGCAAACCGTGGCTATAATGTTCATGTATTGATTCGAGTGAATCAAACCAATTTTGCCTCAATTGTGTTCTTGTATAAATCTATGAGAATATAGCAATTGAACAACTCTTTAACTAGTTTCATTTGAGTCATTTGAACTAGTTTTGGTTGAAATGAATAAGGTTGATATGAGAACAAGTTTGGGTACGATTACATAAACCTAAATGAAGGTACATTTTATTTGTGTGTATCAAGCTAAGTTCGATCTAACGGTTAAAATATATTAGCTTGGTTGAATCAGGTATTTATTTAACGGTGATTATTGAATGCTTTGTTACCAAGGTAAATTGGATTGCAAACCCTCATTTGGAAACTATATAAAAGAGAACTCTACCAACTGAGAAAACTTAATCCCCACACCTCGAGGAAGAAGAAAACGTTCATTTGGAGCGAAAAGGAGCAAAGAAGCAGAATAGGCAGTCAGTTTGCTGAGACTGACAAGCCAATTATCACTGTGTGGCCCTCAATTTACATTTCCTACGCAAGCCTAAAAGTTGGAGAAAATCATTTCTCTAATCATTATTTGGTGTTTTTCTCATCATCTGTCTGTATGAGTGGCGGCTCTGAGATCTGAGAGAAATTGGTGAAGAGAATCAAGGGAGAAGAAATCTGTTGCTGTGAATTGAAGTGGATTTTGTGATGAGTTAGATGAAGAAGAGACGGGTTTGTAGTGATTTGTGTTGTTCCAGCCAGAGAAGATAAGACAGGAAATCGAGAAATCGAGAAGAACCAGAAGAGATTGATGAAGATTAAGGAGATGGGTGTTTTGAGTCTGTTTCTGTTGTGAGTATTAAGTTGTTGAATTTGGGTCTTACCAGAAATTTCAGAAGTTAGGGTGTGCTTCATATTCAATTGAATTACAGGGTTTGAACTGGGTTGATTAGAAGACTCAGGTGAGAATAAATTGCAGATTTAGATGAATGATTAGGACAGGGGTTATCTCAGATTTGAACTCAAATCGAAGTTATGGTGCTGAGGCTTGAGAAATTAAAGCCTGTAGGGGTTTGTGTGGATGTTAGGGTTCTTAAAGGAAGAAGAGATTATGGGTGTTGCTGTTAAATTCCTGAATCTGAGTGTTATTATGGGTTGTTGAGCTGATATGAGTTACAGGGGGAAAAATTGAGATTGGGGTTCATTGAAGCTGATAAAATGGGTGGATCTGAAATGGAATTGCAGTTGCAGGTGGACTTATTGGTGATTCAGTTGGTGATAACATTAAGCTGGTGAAGAATGGATGATCTTGATGGTGTTTGGGTTGATACAGAGATGGAGCTGAGATTGCTGCGACTAAAACTGGTGATATGCATCTGTTCTGGTGGTTATGAGACTCGCATCTGCTGAGAGAATGTACGAACTACATGCAATGGTCATGTTGCATAGTGGTTGAAAACTAGTGGCATTTTGTTACAGTGAAGCCAAGAAAGATTGCAAGGTTGAAATTGGTTTGTTCTGGGAATTATAGGAAATGTGCTAAGTTGTGTTGATGCTGCTGCTGTGTACTGCAATTGAAGAATGAAGTGGTTACAATGAAGATGCTGCAGCAAAGAAGAAACCTAATGCATGGCTGAGAAGACGGTGGTGATTTTGAGTATATAAACAACTGATGGCTAGAACGGGACTGCAAGTAAAGCAGTGGTGACTGTAATGAGGTTGAAGTAAATGGGAGTAAAGGTGAGCTTACGATGTTGTTTGAATGAATGAAATGGAACTGCAGGTGATGATGCAATGGTGGAGATTGATATTCAGATGAAACTGGTGTTGTGTACTGATGGGTTTGAATGGCTGGTACTGAGATAAAGGGTATAAGATGGTGTTTGTGGGTCGGCTATGCAATTATACTAGGCAGAAGTGGTTTAGTGTTGCTGCAGTCTGTATTAGAGATGCAGTGAAGAGATGCATTGAAGCTGAAATTAGATGTATGCCTAGGTTTTGCAGTGATTTATGTGCTTTGGCGGTTTTGCAGTCAAGTTTGGAACTGAAATTTTGGACTGTTTTACAGGGTTTCTGGTTGAATGATGCAGAAATGGACCTGGTTGTGGAAGCTAGTAGTGTTGCAGAGAAGGCATGGTGGTATTGAGCTGCAACAGATAGAAACATCAGCTGGTAGTGTCGTGTGTTTGGCTCAGAAATGGGTTGTGCAGTGAGCAAATGCCGTGGCGATGGTATTACATGCAACTGTAATTGCAGGTTGTGAACTTGAGGCAGATGGAGAACAAGAGAATCTACAGTTGGGAGAGATTGCACCAAAGAACCCATCATGGTTGGAGCTGAAGCAGCAATGCATCACTATGGCGCGACATTAGTTTGGCCTGTGCAAATCAAAGCAACTCAGCTCATGCAGGTAGTAAGAATCTGACTCGTTTCTGACTAGTGACATCACTAAGTTGAGTTAGCGGACTCGGTATGACTTTCCGAGTTGACTCGGTTGACTGAACTGTGACCGGTGACCGGGTGGACTTTGCCGGTCATCTGAGCTGCTTTCTGGTGACTTTCTCGGCGACCTCTCCGGCCAACCTTTGGGACTTCAGCAACATATATTTGGGTGTATTTTCCACATGGGTTTTTCTCACACATGGGCTTGGTGGACTCTTATTTATTGGACTTTTGAAGACTTGACCTAAGAAGAGACATAAAATGGAGGATTTTTTACAACTTGAAACATCACGTATTCTACTTGGAGTACTGGAGGAGAGCCAGATACTAGGGTTTGCTTATTGTTTCAACTTCTTTATCTCAATATTATGATGATGAACTCCAAAATTATGAGTAGCTAAAACAATCTTTGATTAAGGTAAGGGTGATTTCAAAGCCCAAAATATGAACTCATGATTGATATGCAATATCTCGTTTTCTCGCAAGTTTATTAATGTTTGATTTCTACCATGCTAATAATGCTTATGGATTGTTCCTTAATTGTTTAAGTTCGAAATTAAATAGTTATGTCACAATCTTATTGCTAGTTTAGATTTTCTTCGACCCGTAATTGTCTAGAGAATTAAACACAAGTAGCAATATGTGGGTATTGATGATGGGACTTTGTTAAGTACCATATGTAGAAATTGACACTAGTAGGTGATTCATGCTTTTGAGTTCATCACTAGGAGAACCTTATCTCACAAAACTTAGAGCATTTGTTTAAGTCACACCTAGAGCGTACTTCTAGGAACTTGGCAAGTAGAATCCGGTAGTCGAGCGCTTTGTATCCGGTGAGCTTAGGAGATAATAACGGGATAGTTGAGCGTACTAATTATCCTAGGGTTGTTAGTAACAGATAATGCGAAGAACGTAGTTATATGTCGGTTTGGTTTATATTCCGTGGTCGAGAATGATTCCTTAATCAATTCCATCTCGTATTTGAATATAATTTACTATTTTCAGAATTTCTACAACAAAATCTTCTTTGCTAAGAATATTTGCATAACAACTTTTGCTTAACACACCTCCCTTGGGACGAATTTGCTTCCATTATATTACATGCTAGTGTAAAGAAAAGTAAAAATTATTATTTGCGAGTTGACACCTCGTCAAAATTGGTGCCGCTGTTGGGGAGGCAGTGACAAGTTTAGTTGTTATTTTTATTCTTAGTTGTTACTTTTGCTTTTATTTTCAATCTCAATTTACTTATTCAATCTCTTAGAATCTGATTTTTCAGGTACCTTTTCTTTGGTGAATGCGTGGAGAGGGCAAACCAAGTCCAATTGGTATACGTCTTCATTCGGGCACTTTACTAAAAGACTTCATTCGAGCCGTGAATAATCAACTTCCTCCTAGTTCTACACCAAGTGAATTCTCGGACTCGGACATAAAGGAAAACAACACAATGGGAGGTCGACCACCTGCTCCAAGAACACTCAAGGAGCTCACTTCTCCAAACATTGACCAACAACCTTTATGTATTCAGCTGAATGGAACCATTGAGTTGAAGCCGCAATTGATTCACTTGCTGCCCAAATTCAGAGGTTTATCGGGAGAGGATCCTAATCGACAGCAATTCCATCATGTTGTGACTAGTTTGAAGCAAGCAACTGCAGATGCTGATATGGCTATGATGAAAGCTTTTCCTTTCTCCCTTATAGATGTTGTAGGAGAGTGGTTCTTTTGCTTAGCCTCTGGAAGTATAACCACATGGAATGGAATGAAAAAGTTGTTTCTTGAGAAGTATTTTCCGGCATCAAAAGCAGTTGTGATTCGCAAGGAGATCTGTGGTATTAGGAAAGTATCGGGGGGGACTCTCTATGAGTATTGGGAGCGCTACAAGAATCTTTTAGCTAGCTGCCCACACCACCAAATCAACGATCAACTTGTGATTCAATATTTCTATAAGGGGTTGCATTCTAATGATAGAAATTTGATCGATGCCGCAA